>NC_084751.1:4965327-4980327 GCF_033978785.1 Entelurus aequoreus
CATCCATCCTTGTACCTGGCGGCTCAGCGACGCCATCTGGCCCTCATGAATCCCAGCTGTGCCTTCAGCTCCTCAGACTGACTGATGTTGTGTTGTGTTGTGGCACACTTGCCTTCCTTAATGAGTCAAAAAGTCTTCATTTCCTTCAGGTCATTTTTGAATTTGACACTTGTCGTCACAAACGTGAAACAGTTGTTGGATCTTTTTCTCTTCTTGGTGCAGCCGACCTCCTCACGGCACCTCCAGACCTGACCTCGGCAGCCGCCATGTACAGGGGCCCCGTCTACGCCCTCCACGACGTCGCCGACAAAATCCCCATGACCAACTCCCCCCTGCTGGACCCGCTGCCCAACCTGAAGATCAAGGTGTACAACTCCTCCGGCCTGGTGACGCCACAGGATGACCTGGGAGGAGAGTTCTCCTCCAAACTCTCCCCCAAGCTGCCCCACTGCCTCCTGGACAATGGTGACAGCACCATGGGGCGCCGCACCCAGACCCAGACCCTGCTGCGCTCCAGGGACCCCTCCTGCACCGCTGTGGGCTCCTTCAGCTCCCAGGGAGGCCATCTTATTGTCCCCAACTCAGGTATTGGACACCAGAATTATCTACTTACCCAAACATATACCCACCTGACCCATCTAATCATCCACCATTCGTCCCAACTACCCACGTACTTCCAACTACCCACATACTTCCAACTACCCACATACTTTTAACTACCCACACACATTTTTAACTACCCACGTACTTCAAACTATCCACATACTCTTAACTACCCACACACATTTTTAACTACCCATGTACTTCCAACTACCCACATACTTTTAACTACCCACACACATGTTTAACTACCCAGGTACTTCCAACTATCCACATACTTCCAACTACCCACATACTTTGAACTACCCACATACTTTGAACTACCCACACACATTTTTAACTACCCACATACTTCCAACTACCCACATACTCTTAACTACCCACACACATTTTTAACTACCCACAAACTTCCAACTACCCACATACTTTTAACTACCCACACACATGTTTAACTACCCAGGTACTTCCAACTATCCACATACTTCCAACTACCCACATACTTTTAACTACCCACATACTTTTAACTACCCACACACATTTTAACTACCCACATACTTCAACTACCCACATACTTTTAACTACCCACACACATTTTAACTACCCACATACTTTTAACTACCCACATACTTTTAACTAACTATGTATTTACATCTACCCACATACTTCAAACTATGCATGTACGTTCAACTACCCACTGTCTTTTAACTACCCACATACTTTTAACTACCCACATACTTTTAACTACCCACACACATGTTTAACTACCCACATACTTTTAACTACCCACATACTTTTAACTACCTATGTATTTCCATCTACCCACATACTTCCAACTACGCACTTACATTCAACTACCCATGTACTTTTAACTACCCACATACTTTTAACTACCCACATACTTTTAACTACCTACGTATTTCCATCTACCCACGTACTTCCAACTGCGCACGTACGTTCAACTACCCACACACATTTAACTACCCAGGCACTTCCAACTATCCACATACTTCCAACTACCCACATACTTTTAACTACCCACACACATTTAACTACCCAGGTACTTCCAACTACCCCACATACTTTTAACTACCCACACACATTTAACTACCCAGGTACTTCCAACTATCCACATACTTCCATCTACCCACATACTTTTAACTACCTACGTATTTCCATCTACCCACGTACTTCCAACTATGCACGTACGTTCAACTACCCACTTACCTTTAACTACCCACACACATTTAACTACCCAGGTACTTCCAACTATCCACATACTTCCAACTACCCACATACTTTTAACTACCCACACACATTTAACTACCCAGGTACTTCCAACTATCCACATACTTCCAACTACCCACATACTTTTAACTACCCACACACATTTAACTACCCAGGTACTTCCAACTATCCACGTACTTCCAACTACCCACATACTTTTAACTCCCCAAGTACTTTTAACTACCCACATATATATTTTGTATATATATATGTACGTGTATGTGTCCTCCCGAATGGGAACCCATCCATTCTGAGGACAGTCATACTCGACTACGAGTGACTGCCGATGATGATGATGATGATATGTATGTATGTGTATATGTATATATATGTACATGTAAGTGTATATATGTATGTGTATATGTATATATATGTATGTGAATATGTATATATATGTATATGTATATATATGTATGTGAAAATGTGTATATAGATATGTATATATGTATGTGTATATATGTATATATATGTACATGTAAGTGTATATGTATGTGTATATGTATATATATGTATGTGAATATGTATATATATATGTATATATATGTACATGTAAGTGTATATGTATGTGTATATGTATATATATGTATGTGAATATGTATATATATGTATATGTATATATATGTATGTGAAAATGTGTATATAGATATGTATATATGTATGTGTATATATGTATATATATGTACATGTAAGTCTATATGTATGTGTATATGTATATATATGTATGTGAATATGTATATATATATATATATATATATATGTATATATGTATATTAGGGTTGCACATCTCTCTCTGATAAACGATTCGATATGCATCTAGATACACAGGTTACGATTCGATTCAAAAACGATATCCTTTTATTACAGACCGATTCGATTTGACGGTTAATATTCAAGACTCCAAATCCCCAAGCATTGTGGCTTTACGGCACTGGCAAAAAAAAAACAGAACAACAAAATCACATGTCAATGTATTTATCTTTAGACATGGACCAAAAAAATTCTGGCTGAATTGTAGGATGGGAACTCCAGAGGTAAAAGTAGCACAGAATAGTAACAACAAAGTGCAATATTTCAGCCTGAGCATAGTTTTTAACACTAGAGGTAGGTAACAAAGATTCAATATTTCAACCTGAGCATAGTGTTTTGAACACTAGAGGTAGGTAACAAAGATTCAATATTTCAACCTGAGCATATAGTGTTTTGAACACTAGAGGTAGGTAACAATGAACACTAGAGGTAGGTAACAAAGATTCAATATTTCAACCTGAGCATATTGAGTTTTGAACACTAGAGGTAGGTAACAATGAACACTAGAGGTAGGTAACAAAGGTGCAACATTACAATGTAAACAAGTTACACACCTGTAACACATCTCAAAATGTGGCAACAATGAGCACATTGACAAGTGCTTTGTGTAAAAGAATAGAGAAAATAAATACATATGTAAAAAGAAAAATCAAACTACTGTGTGTGAGGTACCGTTTCCCACGTCAAAAAGCAGTAGTTCACTTACAATATGCCTGTGCATTTTCATCATTACTGTCCTGTTTTTTTGGAGGGCAGATTTTTTTAAGGAAAATCAACTAATCCACATGCTCATGTTTGAGCAGACTACATTTTGTGGAAACAATGTCTCCCGCAGTACTGAACACACGTTCAGATTCCGTGTTTCACTTCATGTACTTTTTGATGCCGAAAGAGGCGATTTCAGCCACTTGAATGACGGCGAAATCATTAAAGGCTCACAATTTTTAATCCATCCACAAGTAAAGAAAACTTGGATTATTTCACTTTATGTACTTTTTTATGCCGAAAGAGGCGATTTAAAAGAGGCGATTTCAGCCACTTCGGTCATTACAGCCGAGTTTAGATATACTTTTCGAGACGAGTGACGTAAGCGCGCTCCCGCGTCAGGGGGTGCATTTTACGGCAGGGGTGAGTTTCCCGGCACAACACACCCGGTCGGATGCAGAGGTATCTTTTAGCGAGAGATGACAGCAGTGGCAAGTCATAGTGGGGTTTTTTGAAAATCTTTCTCGGTCCATTATCACCTTCGGTCAGACTGACGCTTTCGTTCTCCTCCACATTCATTTTCCGTGTTGTCTCTTGTTTATCACTCGTGCTAATACCAGCTAGGCGGCTACCGCGTTTGGCGAGTAGCTTCAGCTCTCGCGTTGTTTTAGAGACGCTGACGCATATTGTAATCTGGACGACCCATGCAAAGTCTCGCGATAACCGATCCATGACTCTATAACCGATTCAGGTAGGAATTCATGGATTATTCGCATTGATTGAGGAGTCTGCTACCGATGCAATCTAATCGCTCACTTGTTGAACCGAATACTCGGTCGCATCGGTTTATCGTTCACAACCCTAATGTATATATATGTACATGTAAGTGTATATGTATGTGTATATGTATGTGAATATGTATATATATATGTATATGTATATATATGTATGTGAATATGTGTGTATATATATATGTATGTGTATATATATATATATATATATGTACATGTAAGTGTATATGTATGTGTATATATATGTATGTGAATATGTATATATATATGTATATATATGTATGTGAATATGTGTATATATATATATATATATATATATATATATATATATATGTATATATGTATATATATGTACATGTAAGTGTATATGTATATATATGTATGTGAATATGTATATATGTATGTATATGTATATATATGTAACTAACATTATATATATATATATATATATGGATATTTGAGTAGCAAATTTGAGTACATTCCTAAAAACATCATAGCAAATAGAGGATCTTTGACTTGCATATTGTTTAGTACATTCTAAAAACAGCAGTTTATATGTTATTTGTCTTGCTCCCAAGTTCTTCCACACCAAACTCAAAAGAGGTGTCTGTTACCATAGCAACCTCTTTAAAAAAAGTGGTCTTTAAAGCACATGTAAGTAATAGTTGTCGGGTGAGGTTGAGTGATCTCTCAGGTGTGCACAGTGGAAGTGGAGGAGCAGAGGTGCAGCTTTCCACACGCTCGGCCGTCCTCGCTTCAAACACGGCGGGGTTTTTTTTTCCCCGCCCCGTTGACAGGCGCAGACAAACGAGCGGCGACATTAAAGGATACGTCGTCTTCTCCGGTTTCTTAAAGTTCTCCTTTTTTCATTTAGATTCCAGCAAAATTGTTCTCAGCTGTGTTTTGGCCAAGCCACCTGATCGTGTTACGCGGGCGGCATATGTGTTCTTTGGGGGTAACCGAATATATTTAAGCGGGGGGGGTCATTTTTTATTTATTTTTTGTATACTTGGGGTGGGGCTAAAGCTTTGTGTCACCTTTTTTTATAAAAACAAAAAAAAACAGTTACCTTCAAGGACAGGAAGGAAATGAATGTGCTGGCTGAGAGCGCCTGTGTTTGCGTGGCCACCGGGGACTCCTAAAAGAGCTTTTTGGACAAGACATCATGTGAAATCAATCTGAGATGGAAAAATGTAAATCAGCAGCGATATGAGAATCCTGCGACGAGGGGGGGGAGGTCATTGATTTTCTAAGGAAAGATGTAAAGTGCTGGTATGTACACTCCACTCAAGACATGTTTAATGACGCAAGAGGACGTTATGGTCTTACTCGCATGATTCACACACACGTGTGGATGCTAGGGGTGTAACGGTACACAAAAATTTCGGTTCGGGACGTACCTCGGTTTAGAGGTCACGGTTCGGTTAATTTTCGGTACAGTAAGAAAACAACAAAATATAAATTTTTTGGTTATTTATTTAGCACATTTCTAAACAATGGCTTTATCCTTTTAAAGGCCTACTGAAAGCCACTACTACCGACCACGCAGTCTGATAGTTTATATATCAATGATGGAATCTTAACATTGCAACACATGCCAATACGGCCGGGTTAGATTAGTAAAGTGCAATTTTAAATGTCCCGCGAAATATCCTGCTGAAAACGTCTCGGTATGATGACGTTTGCTGGGGACGTCACGGATTGTATAGCGGACATTTTGGGACAGCATTGTGGCCAGCTATTAAGTCGTCTGTTTTCATCGCAAAATTCCACAGTATTCTGGACATCTGTGTTGGTGAATCTTTTGCAATTTGTTTAATGAACAATGAAGGCAGCAAAGAAGAAAGCTGTAGGTGGGAAGCGGTGTATTAGCGGACGGCTGCAGCAACACAAACACGTAGAGAACTGGGACAACAGAGACTCTTACCAGGAGGACTTTGAGTTGGATACGCGCTACCGTGAGTAGGCAGCTGCGGCTTCCAAACATTTGATCGCTTGCCCGTACGTGCGTGCCGCTATGTGCATGTCACGTACTTGACTTTGGGGAAATATATGTGCTGTATGAACTTTGCGGATGTGAACGGTACTTTGAGTGTGTTGTGCGGGTGTTTGATTTGTATTGGCGGGTTATATGGACGGGATGGGTTAGGTGTTTGTTATGCGGGATGAATTTGTGGCATATTAAATATAGGCCTGGTTGTGTTGTGGCTAATAGAGTATATATATGTCTTGTGTTTATTTACTGTTTTAGTCATTCCCAGCTGAATATCAGGTCCCACCCGCCTCTCACAGCATGTTCCCTATCTGAATCGCTTCCACTGCCCTCTAGTCCTTCACTCTCACTTTCCTCATCCACGAATCTTTCATCCTCGCTCAAATTAATGGGGTAATCGTCACTTTCTCGGTCCGAATCGCTCTCGCTGCTGCTGGCCATGATTGTAAACAATGTGCAGATGTGAGGAGCTCCACAACCTGTGACGTCACGCTACTTCCGGTACAGGCAAGGCTTTTTTTATCAGCGACCAAAAGTTGCGAACTTTATCGTCGATGTTCTCTACTAAATCCTTTCAGCAAAAATATGGCAATATCGCGAAATGATCAAGTATGACACATAGAATGGATCTGCTATCCCCGTTTAAATAAGAAAATCTCATTTCAGTAGGCCTTTAACATTGGGCACACTATAATAATTCTGCTCACGTTAATCAACATTAAACTGCCTCAAGTTGTTGCTCAGATTAAATAAAATGACAAAACTTTTTTTCTACATATAAAAAGTGCAACATTAAACAGTTTCAAGTCAACTCATCATGCTTAGTTTATTACAGCATTTGGGAAGCCTGTAGTTGATTTTTATTATGTAAATGTTATATTTTTATCAACATGTGATAGCAGGGACCCTGCCATTCAAAACTAGGCTGCTCCATTTCTAATGATTAATGTAACTATAGCTGAAAAAATAGTACAATAGCAATAGGAGACCCTGAACACCGTGGAGTTCATGTAGGCTTAATGATGCAGTTACATTATTATATCAACTATCAGAGACAGAAACTCTTCATTTAACATAATGTCCTTTTTTGCTGCTTCAACACAGCTCACAGAAAAAGGTAAAGTGAAATAACAGACTGACAGGGCTTTGCTGTCCGTAACACACACACACACACACCGCAAAATGAGCTAACGTTACGCTAAAAGCGAATTAGCCTTCACCTCAAGCCAGGACTGCGAGCAAGCTGAGCTGCCTTTTATATTTCTAGAAGGTCAACGGGCTCATAGTGATGTTACTAGTAGTTGACTGGGAGGTGTTTATTATCATTTGGGGAGAGTCCGCTGCCTGACGCTTACTTGCTAAACGCTAATGCTAGGTTCACACCAACGGCGCTTTGACGGTGCTTTAAAGCGGCATGCAAAGCGGCGTTAAAGCGTAACAAAGCCTGATTAAAGCGTGAGGGTCCTTATGGATCGTGGGAAAGCTTGTAGTGAAGCGGGACATGCGGCAAGTTCGCCAAAAATTTTTAAACGGTTTAAAAATGTCAAGAATGGAATAAAGAGAGCATATCAAAGCGTGACAAAGCCTGACAAAGCTCAGCAAAGCTTGACTCAAAGCGTAGGAAAGCTTAACAGATCTTGGTTCAAAGCGCAATAGGAAGTGACTGTGATATTGACTAGTGACATTGAAACTTTATGTAAAACCAACACAGGATTACAAATCCATTCTCTTTTGCATCATTGCCTTTTTTATACGATGATCCTTGTTTCTGTACTTCTGCTGTTTGATGTTGCAGTTTGACATTACTGTCTATAATTTTTCTGTATGAAAATGTTAATAATAAAGAGAATATGTTACGTTGAAAAGAAATGCCTTTTATTATTGTCAACTAGCATAAGAAATGAAAGATAGATATTTATTAAGATGACAAAGAAATAAAAGAAATGAAGATATAAAACATAATATAACGGAAAAAAAAGAGAAATTGAAAAAATAAATGAATATAAAAAATAAAATAAGTGCCTTTTATTTTTGTCAACTAGCATAAGAAATGAAAGATAGATATTTATTAAGATGACAAAGAAATAAAAGAAAGGAAGATATAAAACATAATATAACGAGAAAAAAAAGAGAAATTGAAAAAATAAATGAATATAAAAAATAAAAGAAATGCTTTTTATTATTGTCAACTAGCATAAGAAATGAAAGATAGATATGTATTAAGATGACAAAGAAATAAAAGAAATTAAGATATAAAACATAATATAACGGGAAAAAAAAGAGAAATTGAAAAAATAAATGAATATAAAAAATAAAAGAAATGCCTTTTATTATTGTCAACTAGCATAAGAAATGAAAGATAGATATTTAGTAAGATGACAAAGAAATAAAAGAAATGAAGATATAAAACATAATATAACGGGAAAAAAAGAGAAATTGAAAAAATAAATGAATATAAAAAATGTGTGGAAAACAGTATACTGAGATTTTCACTTTTTTTTTACTTATTTGTTTATCATATTTCTCTTTTTTATTACATTATGTGTTTTATCCTGTATATAATAAAACAAAAAGAGAAATCAAATAAATAGATACATCTAAAAAAATGTGGGGAAAACTTAGTATACTGAGTTTTCACATTGTTTTATTATTTTTGTTGTAACAATACACAACAGAGCTTGATAATCGTGTCAGAGCCTGATTTAAAGCGTCAGGATCGCATCAAAGCGTAATAAAGTTCAATAAAGCGTAATAAAACGTATCAAAGCGTGATTTAAAGCGTATCAAAGCGGGATCAAAGCGGCATCAAATCGTGAGGAACGGTAACAAAGCGGCAACTAATTTGTATCAGAGCGTATCAAAGCATAATATTACTTCGGAGATCGGGATATTCGTGGAAAAATTGACAAAAATGACGGCGCTTTGCTCGCCGCCTTAAAGCGCGGCAAGCGCCGTTGGTGTGAACCAGGCATAAGCACTGACTACATGCGCTCTGAATACGCACTGCTAATTGGCTGTTACCGCTCTGAATACGCACTGCTGGTTGGCTGTTACCGCTCTGTTTGTAACCAATCAGATGGTTGTGTGGGTGGGACAATGCTGGGTGCTGTGTAGAGTACTGACAAAGACAGAGGCAGAAGGAAGCGGAGGCGGCTACTTAATATGTTGGTGTGGAAACTCGTTCGGTACACCTCCGAACCGAAACCCCCGTACCGAAACGGTTCAATACAAATACACGTACCGTTACACTCCTAGTAGATGCACAAGTCTCGTTTTTAACCACAATTATTAGTGCAGAGAATAAAACACTTCCATGATGGCAATGTAAGCGGTCGTAAACTCACCCAAAAAAGAAGCTGTCGGTGGTAAATTAATTAATTCGCAGCTACCTGCAACATGTTTGCTGATGATATTGTACAAGTAACTTCTTGTATGTGATGTAGCATCCTGACAGAAGCACACCCAGTTAAAAAAAAACAGCGTTCCTGACATACCGTACACGTATTTTCAACTACCCACATATTTCCAACTACCCATATACTTCCAACTACCCATGCAAATACTTCCAACTACCCACATACTTCCAACTACCCACGTACTTCCAACTACCCACGTACTTCCAACTACCCACGTACTTCCAACTACCCACGTACTTCCAACTACCCACATATTTCCAACTACCCATGTATTTGCAACTACCCACATACTTTTAACTAACCACATACTCCCAACTACTCACACACTTTTAACTACCCACACACTTCCATCTACCCACGTACTTTTAACAACCCACGTACTTCCAAGTACTCCCGTACTTTTAGCTACCCACATACTTCCAACTACCCACATACTTCCAACTACCCACATACTTCCAACTACCCACCGCATACTTCCAACTACCCACCACATACTTCCAACTACCCACATACTTTTAACTACCCCCACACGTCCAACTACCCACATACTTTTAACAACCCACATACTCCCAAGTACTCCCGTACTTTTAGCTACCCACATACTTCCAACTACCCACATACTTCGAACTACCCACGTACTTCCAACTACCCACCGCATACTTCCAACTACCCACCACATACTTCCAACTACCCACATACTTTTAACTACCCACACACGTCCAACTACCCACATACTTTTAACAACCCACATACTTCCAACTACTCACATACTTTTAGCTACCCACATACTTCCAATTACCCACATACTTCCAATTACCCACATACTTCCAACTACCGACATACTTCCAACTACTCACATACTTTTAGCCACCCACATACTTCCAACTACCCACGTACTTCCAACTACCCACTGTGTACTTCCAACTACCCACCGCATACTTCCAACTACCCACCGTGTACTTCCAACTACCCACCGTGTACTTCCAACTACCCACCACATACTTCCATATAACCACATTATTTTAACTACCCACATACTTTTAACTACCCACATTCTTTTAACTACCCACATACTTTTAACTACCCACATACGTCCAACTACCCACATACTTTTAACAACCCACGTACTTCCAAGTACTCCTGTACTTTTAGCTACCCACATACTTCCAACTACCCACATACTTCCAACTACCCACCGCATACTTCCAATTACCCACCACTTACTTCCAACTACCCCCACATACTTTTAACTACCCACATACTTCCAACTACCCACATACTTTTAACTACTCATGTACTTCCAACTACCCACATACTTCCAACTACTCACCGCATACTTCCAACTACCCACCACATACTTCCAACTACCCACATTCTTTTAACTACCCACATCATGTACTTCCAACTACCCACACACTTCCAACTACCCACACACTTCCAACTACCCACATACTTTTAACAACCCACGTACTTCCAACTACTCACATACTTTTAGCTACCCACATACTTCCAACTACCCACATACTTCCAACTACCCACCACATACTTCCATATACCCACATTCTTTTAACTACCCACATACTTTTAACTACCCACATTCTTTTAACTACCCACATACTTTTAACTACCCACATACTTCCAACTACCCACATACTTTTAACAACCCACGTACTTCCAAGTACTCCTGTACTTTTAGCTACCCACATACTTCCAACTACCCACATACTTCCAACTACCCACCGCATACTTCCAACTACCCACCGCATACTTCCAACTACCCACCTCATACTTCCAATTACCCACCACTTACTTCCAACTACCCCTACATACTTTTAACTACCCACATACTTCCAACTACCCACATACTTTTA
Organism: Entelurus aequoreus; assembly: GCF_033978785.1. NCBI lineage: Eukaryota > Metazoa > Chordata > Actinopteri > Syngnathiformes > Syngnathidae > Entelurus > Entelurus aequoreus. Next base: position 4,976,795 of record NC_084751.1, read on the forward strand.
ACTACTCATGCACTTCCAACTACCCACATACTTCCAACTACCCACCGCATACTTCCAACTACCCACCTCATACTTCCAATTACCCACCACTTACTTCCAACTACCCCTACATACTTTTAACTACCCACATACTTCCAACTACCCACATACTTTTAACTACTCATGCACTTCCAACTACCCACATACTTCCAACTACCCACCGCATACTTCCAACTACCCACCACATACTTCCAACTACCCACATTCTTTTAACTACCCACATAATGTACTTCCAACTACCCACACACTTCCAACTACCCACATACTTTTAACAACCCACGTACTTCCAACTACTCACATACTTTTAGCTACCCACATACTTCCAACTACCCACCGCATACTTCCAACTACCCACCGCATACTTCCAATTACCCACCACTTACTTCCAACTACCCCACATACTTCCAACTACCCACATACTTTTAACTACCCACATACTTTTAACTACCCACATACTTCCAACTACCCACCTACTTTTAACTACTCATGTACTTCCAACTACCCACATACTTCCAACTACCCACCGCATACTTCCAACTACCCACCACATACTTCCAACTACCCACATTCTTTTAACTACCCACATAATGTACTTCCAATTACCCACACACTTCCAACTACCCACATACTTTTAACAACCCACGTACTTCCAACTACTCACATACTTTTAGCTACCCACATACTTCCAACTACCCACGCATACTTCCAACTACCCACCGCATACTTCCAATTACCCACCACTTACTTCCAACTACCCCCACATACTTCCAACTACCCACATACTTCCAACTACCCACATTCTTTTAACTACCCACATACTTTTAACTACCCACATACTTCCAACTAGCCACCTACTTTTAACTACTCATGTACTTCCAACTACCCACATACTTCCAACTACCCACCGCATACTTCCAACTACCCACCACATACTTCCAACTACCCACATTCTTTTAACTACCCACATAATGTACTTCCAATTACCCACACACTTCCAACTACCCACATACTTTTAACAACCCACGTACTTCCAACTACTCACATACTTTTAGCTACCCACATACTTCCAACTACCCACCGCATACTTCCAACTACCCACCGCATACTTCCAATTACCCACCACTTACTTCCAACTACCCCCACATACTTCCAACTACCCACATTCTTTTAATTACCCACATAATGTACTTCCAACTACCCACACACTTCCAACTACCCACATACTTTTAACAACCCACGTACTTCCAACTACTCACATACTTTTAGCTACCCACATACTTCCAACTACCCACCGCATACTTCCAATTACCCACCACTTACTTCCAACTACCTCCACATACTTCCAACTACCCACATACTTCCAACTACCCACATACTTTTAACTACTCATGTACTTCCAACTACCCACATACTTCCAACTACCCACCGCATACTTCCAACTACCCACCACATACTTCCAACTACCCACATTCTTTTAACTACCCACATCATGTACTTCCAACTACCCACACACTTCCAACTACCCACACACTTCCAACTACCCACATACTTTTAACAACCCACGTACTTCCAACTACTCTCATACTTTTAGCTACCCACATACTTCCAACTACCCACTGCGTACTTCCAACTACCCACCATATACTTCCAACTACCCAAAGTGTACTTCCAACTACCCGCCACTTACTTCCAACTACCCACCACATACTTCCAACTACCCACCATATACTTCCAACTACCCAAAGTGTACTTCCAACTACCCGCCACTTACTTCCAACTACCCACCACATACTTCCAACTACCCACCATATACTTCCAACTACCCAAAGTGTACTTCCAACTACCCGCCACTTACTTCCAACTACCCACCACATACTTCCAACTACCCACCATATACTTCCAACTACCCAAAGTGTACTTCCAACTACCCACCTCATACTTCCAACTACCCACCACTTACTTCCAACTACCCACCACATACTTCCAACTACCCACATACTTTTAGCTACCCACATACTTCCAATTACCCACATACTTCCAACTAACCGTCCATATTGAACCCCGCTGTTGTGTACTCTTCTTCTATAGAGGATCTGTGTCCAGCAGTTTTGTATTTGGTTAATAAAAATAGCACAACATAGAGAAAAAAATATTTGACTAGCTTTTTACAAAACAAAAAAACAGTATTCCTGACATGCCATACCAAGAGTTTAGTGGATCTTCACCAAATATTTTTGGACATTAATTCCATAAAAACTACATAACAAAAGTTTAGTGTATCTATGACAGTTACAGCGAGCCAGGTTGCATTCACGAACCCCCGGAATTATGAGCGTCAGCATTACAAAAGTTTCTCTGTATTGCTGCAATGATTTTGACAATTTGTTGTGGATTTTATGTCCTATTTTTATTTTGTATATTAGTAATAACTATCTAATTTACATAATTTAATTATTTTAATTAGTAGTCTGTTCAACTTGAATTTCACAAAAGAATAAAACGTTTTTGAAAACGTGCACTTCCAACAACAACACACATTTTTGCTGATATTGTGGGGTTTTTATTTTTTTCCCCTGCAGGTGTGAGTCTGCTTATCCCAGCAGGAGCCATCCCTCAAGGCCGTGTGTATGAAATGTACGTCACCGTCCAGAGGAAGGAGACGTTGAGGTAGGAGAAGCGAACGAAACAAGTCGATGGCGAGGCGTGTGGATGTTTAAACGTGACGTGTCCATCCCAGGCCGGCGGTGGAAGACGGGCAAACAGTGCTCAGCCCCGTGGTGAGCTGCGGCCCGCCGGGCGCCCTGCTGACGCGGCCCGTCATCATCACCATGCACCACTGCGCCGTGTCCGACGGCCAACAGGACTGGCTGATCCAACTCAAGAGCCAGTCGCCGCAGAACATGTGGGAGGTAAGACCGGTCCAAATAATTGGAAGTGAACACACTGCAAAAAGTCAGTGTTCAAAATCAAGAAAAGAACATTACAAAAATGAGGGGTGTTTTATTTCAACTAAGCAAAATGATCTGCCGATAGAACAAGAAAATTCGGCTTGTCAAGACTTTCCAAAACAAGTCAAATTAAAGCTGCAAATAGCGATGGACGGGACCGACTTTGAAGGCACATAAAATCCAAACCGGAGCAGTAATTAAAACGCTTTCATCAACTTTTAATCAGAAGGGTTCAATCTCTCTCCTGTGCTAATTTGAAGCCGACACGACAAACGCGCTCAGAGGAGATAATGTTTGAAAAAAGGTGACTGTTTTTACTCAACTTTTGTTTTGAAGGGGGAATTGCAAACTTCCTGTTGATTTTTGCTGGGGGTTGTCAATACATGAAATGTAGGTCTAAGTGAGACCTACATAGAGGTTTTTGTTTCATGTCTCTATGACATTCCTACTGGGAGTTAGAGGCAGTTTTGTCTGTGTTTTCTTCCTAGGGGGCGCTAGAGCGCAATTTTGACTTTTTGGGGTTTGGTTTTTTGATTAGATCGCAAT
>NC_084751.1:4985327-4992827 GCF_033978785.1 Entelurus aequoreus
TGGATTTTTGACTAGCTAACTGTATGGTTTATTCCTGACAACTGCAGAGTTTATAGAGGATCTTTGACTCGCTAATTGTATAGATTATTCCTGACAACTGTATAGTTTATAGAGGATCTTTGGTTTGCTCATTTTATAGTTTATTTCTGACGACAGAGTTTATAGAGGATATTTGACTAACTCATGTTATAGTTTATTCCGAACAACAGCATAGATTATAGAGGATCTTTGACTAGCTAATTGCATAGTTTATTCCTAACTCATGTTGTGGTTTATTCCTGACAACAGCAGAGTTTATAGAGGATCTTTGACTAGCTGATTGTATAGTTTATTCCTGACAACAGCAGAGTTTATAGAGGATTTTTGACTAGCTAATTGTATAGTTTATTCCTGACAACTGTATAGTTTATAGAGGATCTTTGACTAGCTAATTGTATAGTTTATTCCTGACAACTGTATAGTTTATAGAGGATCTTTTGTTAGCTCATTTTATAGTTTATTTCTGACGACAGGAGTTTATAGAGGATATTTGACTAACTCATGTTATAGTTTATTCCTAACAACAGCATGGATTATAGAGAATCTTTGACTAACTAATTGTATGATTTATTCATGACAACCGAAGAGTTTATAGAGGATCTTTGGCTACCTCATTTTATAGTTTATGCCTGACACCAGCAGAGTTTATAGAGAATCTTTGACTAGCTAATTGTATAGTTTATTCCTGATAACTGCAGTTTATAGAGGATCTTTGGCTAACTCATTTTATAGTTTATTTTTGACGACAGAGTTTATAGAGGATATTTGACTAACTCATGTTATAGTTTATTCCGAACAACAGCATAGATTATGGAGGATCTTTGACTAGCTAATTGCATAGTTTATTCCTAACTCATGTTATGGTTTATTCCTGACAACAGCAGAGTTTATAGAGGATCTTTGACTAGCTGATTTTATAGTTTATTCCTGACAACCGTAGAGTTTATAGAGGATCTTTGGCTACCTCATTTTATAGTTTATGCCTGACACCAGCAGAGTTTATAGAGAATCTTTGACTCGCTAATTGTATAGTTTATTCCTGACAACTGTATAGTTTATAGAGGATCTTTGGCTAGCTCATTTTATAGTTTATTTCTGACGGCAGGAGTTTATAGAGGATATTTGACTAACTCATGTTATAGATTATTCCTAACAACAGCATTGATTATAGAGGATCTTTGACTAGCTAATTGCATAGTTTATTCCTGACAACTGTATAGTTTATAGAGGATATTTGACTAGCTCATGTTAGTTTATTTCTGACGACAGCAGAGTTTATAGAGGATCTTTGACTGGCTAATTGTATAGTTTATTCCTGACAACCGCAGAGTTTATAGAGGATCTTTGACTAGCTAATTGTATAGTTTATTCCTGACAACTGCATAGTTTATAGAGGATCTTTGGTTAGCTCTTTTTATAGATTATTTTCGACGACAGAGTTTATAGGGGATATTTGACTAACTCATGTTATGGTTTATTCCTAACAACAGCATAGATTATAGAGGATCTTTGACTAGCTAATTGCATAGTTTATTCCTGACAACTGCAGAGTTTATAGAGGATCTTTGACTATCTAATTGTATAGTTTATTCCTGACAACTGTATAGTTTATAGAGGATCTTTGGTTAGCTCATTTTATAGTTTATTTCTGACGACAGCACAGATTATAGAGGATCTTTGACTAGCTAATTGTGTAGTTTATTCCTTTCAACCGAAGAGTTTATAGAGGATCTTTGACTAGCTGATTGTATAGTTTAAGCTTGACAACATCAGAGTTTAAAGAGGATTTTCGACAAGCTAATTGTATAGTTTATTCCTGACAACTGCAGAGTTTATAAAGGATCTTTGGCTCGCTCATTTTATAGTTTATTTCTGACAGAGTTTATAGAGGATCTTTGACAAGCTAATTGTATAGTCTATTCCTGACAACTGCAGAGTTTATAAAGGATCTTTGACTCGCTCATTTTATAGTTTATTTCTGACAGAGCTTATAGAGGATCTTTGACAAGCTAATTGTATAGTTTATTCCTGACAACTGCAGAGTTTATAAAGGATCTTTGGCTCGCTCATTTTATAGTTTATTTCTGACAGAGTTTATAGAGGATCTTTGACAAGCTAATTGTATAGTTTATTCCTGACAACTGCAGAGTTTATAAAGGATCTTTGGCTCGCTCATTTTATAGTTTATTTCTGACGACAGAGTTTATAGAGGATCTTTGACTTGCAGGGTTTTCTTTTGTCATAGATTCCTAAAAACAGCAGAGCTAACAGACTAGCTTTTTAAGGAGCTCCTTAATAACAGCATCACGCTCCTGTCATAGAAAATATATTTGAGTAGTGTTTATACAGGAAGTCCGAAACATCAACAGCGTCCTCCTGTCACATAGAGGATCTTTGACTAGCTTTAAAAAAACAAAAAAGGTCTCTTTACATGCAGTATACGGGATCTTTGACAGGCATTTTGTAGGCTTTGGGTCCTAAACTCTCCTCCCACATATAGTACAAGTTATTTGTCTAGTTTTTGTTTAGTTTTCTTGTATTGTGGTGAAGAAAATAGAAGTATTCTGAAAATGGAGCAAAAATAAAGTGTTATTATTTGCAGCTAGGGATGTCCGATAATGGCTTTTTGCCGATATGCCGATATTTTCCAACTCTTTAATTACCGATACCGATATCAACCGATACCGATATCAACCGATATATACAGTCGTGGAATTAACACATTATTATGCCTAATTTGGACAACCAGGTATGGTGAAGATAAGGTACTTTTTAAAAAAATGAATCAAATAAAATAAGATAAATAAATTAAAAACATTTTCTTGAATAAAAAAGAAAGTAAAACAATATAAAAACAGTTACATAGAAACTAGTAATTAATGAAAATTTGTCAAATTAACTGTTAAAGGTTAGTACTATTAGTGGACCAGCAGCACGCACAATCATGTGTGCTTACGGACTGTATCCCTTGCAGACTGTATTGATATACATTGATATATAATGTAGGAACCAGAATATTAATAACAGAAAGAAACAACCCTTTTGTGTGAATGAGTGTGAATGAGTGTAAATGGGGGAGGGAGGTTTTTTGGGTTGGTGCACTAATTGTAAGTGTATCTTGTGTTTTTTATGTGGATTTAATAAAAAAAAAAAAAACGATACTGATAATAAAAAAACCGATACCGATAATTTCCAATATTACATTTTAACGCATTTATCGGCCGATAATATCGGCAGACCGATATTATCGGACATCTCTAGTATATATATATATGTATATGTGTATATATATGTATATGTGTATATATGTATATGTGTATATATATATGTATATGTGTATATATGTATATGTGTCTATGTGTCTATATATGTGTATATATATATATACAGTATATATATGTATTCATGTGTGCTTACGGACTGTATCCCTTGCAGACTGTATTGATATATATTGATATATAATGTAGGAACCAGAATATTAATAACAGAAAGAAACAACCCTTTTGTGTGAATGAGTGTAAATGGGGGAGGGAGGTTTTTTGGGTTGGTGCACTAATTGTAAGTGTATCTTGTGTTTTTTATGTGGATTTAATTAAAAAAAAAAATAATAAAAAAAACCCGATACTGATAATTTAAAAAAACGATACCGATAATTTCCGATATTACATTTTAACGCATTTATCGGCCGATAACATCGGCAGACCGATATTATCGGACATCTCTATTTGCAGCCTACAGTTTTTTGCGAGCCTAAAAGAGAGTGTGTGTGTGTGTGTTAGGACGTGGTGGTGGTGGGCGAGGAGAACTTCACCACGCCGTGCTACATCCAGATGGACGAGGAGGCGTGCCACATCCTGACGGAGACTCTGGGCACCTACTGCCTGGTGGGACAGTCCCTCAGCGCCTCCACCACCAAGCGCCTCAAGCTGGCCGTCTTTGGACCGCTCACCTGCCCCGCCACCGAGTACCACATCAGGGTCTACTGCCTGGACGACACGCAGGACGCGCTCAAGGTGCAGAGAGCGGCGGGACACGGCCGGTCAGTCCGTGCGTGCGTGCGCTAACATTTGGTGGTGTGTTCAGGAGGTCCTGCAGATGGAGAAGCAGATGGGCGGCAAGTTGTTGGACGAACCAAAGACGCTCAACTTCAGCGACAGCACTCACAACCTGAGACTGTCCATCCATGACGTCCCGCACGCGCTGTGGAAGAGCAAACTGCTGGCCAAGTACCAAGTAAAGCAAGATCCTCTTGTCACTTTCTTCCGGACTTGCGGAGACATCGGAGTCCACCTTTGTTGTTGTTGTTGTAGGAGCTGGGCTTCCAGCAGGTGTGGGACGGCTCTCAGAGGAACCTTCACTGCTGCTTCACGCTGGAACGCTTGTCCAGCTGCACCGTGGACCTGGCCTGCAAGATCTGCGTGCGCCAAGTGGAGGGAGAAGGACAGATCTTTCAGCTGGACACCACGCTCTCCGAGGTACCACTGTCAACTTTTACATCAGCGGCAAGGTGTCGACGAGAGGGAAGATTGAATAGCGGTCGTAAATGAATATTATTGCGTAACTTCAGTAGTAAATATTTGCATTCAGGTGATATATTTCATGTTTCAATGTTTTTTTTTAATTGCTCAACTGCAGAAAATACCGGGCATTTATAAGCGTTAAGGTGTCTATAAGAAAAATCAATTAAATGACTATCACAAAATAATTTGTATAATAATAATTAATATTATAATGCATCTTCAGTAGTAAAAAAAATATTGAAGTGATATATTTATTATTAAAATAGATTGTTCATATATCTATTGTGGATTAATTTGTATAGTGATAATTATTATAATGTTCATTCAGAATCAGTAGTTAATACTTGTATTTATATTTATTTTCAATGGATTGTTTTCTTTACTCAACTGCAGAGACTACCAGGTATTTATAAGCGGTAAGGTTGAATAACTACCGTGAATTAATTTGTATATTAATTAATATTATTACCTAACCTCACTAATAAATATTTGTATTTAAGTGATATATTTATTTTTGAAATAGTTTTATTTATTTACTCAACTACAGAAAGTACCAGGCATTTATAAGGGATAAGGTGTCTATAAGAAAGACAATTAAATAACTATCACAAAAATAATTTCTATAATAATAATAAATATTATAATGTATCTTCAGGATTAAAAAAAAATATTGAAGCGATATATTTATTATTAAAATACTGGGATAGGCTCCAGCAACCCCCGCGACCCCGAAAGAGAAAAGCGGTAGGAAATGGATGAATGGATGTTTATATAACCATTGTGGATTAATTTGTGTAATAATGATTATTATAATGTTTATTCAGTTGTTAATATTTGTATTTATATTTATTTTCAATAAATTGTTTTCTTTACTCAACTGCAGAAACTATTAGGTATTTATTAGTGATAAATAACTACCGTGAATTGATTTGTATATTAATTAATATTATTACCTAACCTCAATTATAAATATTTGTATTTAAGTGATATATTTATTTTTGAAATAGTTTTATTTATTTACTCAACTACAGAAAGTACCAGGCATTTATAAGGGATAAGGTGTCTGTAAGAAAGACAATTAAATAACTATCACAAAAATAATTTCTATAATAATAATAAATATTATAATGTATTTACAGGAGTAAAAACAAATATTGAAGCAATATATTTATTATTAAAATACTGGGATAGGCTTCAGCAACCCCCGCGACCCCGAAAGGGACAAGCTGTAGGAAATGGATGAGTGGATGTTTATATAACCATTGTGGATTAATTTGTGTAATAATAATTATTATAATGTTCATTCAGTAGTTAATATTTGTATTTATTTTTATTTTCAAAATGGATTGTTTTCTTTACTCAACTGCAGAAACTACCAGGCATTTATAAGTGATAAATAACTACAGTGAATTATTTTTGTGTATTAATTAATTAATATTATTACCTAACCTCAGTTATAAATATTTGTATTTAAGTGATATATCTATATTTGAAATAGTTTTATTTATTTACTCAACTGCAGAAAGTACCAAGCATTTATAAGAGATAAGGTGTCTATGAGAAAGAAAATTAAATGGCTATCATAAAATAATTTGTATAATAATATTTAATATTATAATGTATCTTCAGTAGTAAAAAAAACATTTAAGTGATATATTTATTATTAAAATAGATTGTTCATATATCTATTGTGGATTAATGTGTATAGTGATAATTATTATAATGTTCATTCAGTAGTTAATATTTGTATTTATATTTATTTTCAATGGATTGTTTTCTTTACTCAACTGCAGAGACTACCAGGCATTTATTAGCGGTAAGGTTGAATAACTACCGTGAATTAATTTGTATATTAATTCATATTATTACCTAACCTCACTAATAAATATTTGTATTTAAGTGATATATTTATTTTTGAAATAGTTTTATTTATTTACTCAACTACAGAAAGTACCAGGCATTTATAAGGGATAAGGTGTCTATAAGAAAGACAATTAAATAACTATCACAAAAATAATTTCTATAATAATAATAAATATTATAATGTATCTTCAGGATTAAAAAAAAATATTGAAGCGATATATTTATTATTAAAATACTGGGATAGGCTCCAGCAACCCCCGCGTCCCCGAAAGAGAAAAGCGGTAGGAAATGGATGAATGGATGTTTATATAACCATTGTGGATTAATTTGTGTAATAATGATTAATATAATGTTTATTCAGTTGTTAATATTTGTATTTATATTTATTTTCAATTGATTGTTTTCTTTACTCAACTGCAGAAACTATTAGGTATTTATTAGCGGTAAGGTTGAATAACTACCGTGAATTAATTTGTATATTAATTCATATTATTACCTAACCTCACTAATAAATATTTGTATTTAAGTGATATATTTATTTTTGAAATAGTTTTATTTATTTACTCAACTACAGAAAGTACCAGGCATTTATAAGGGATAAGGTGTCTATAAGAAAGACAATTAAATAACGATCACAAAAATAATTTCTATAATAATAATAAATATTATAATGAATCTACAGGAGTAAAAACAAATATTGAAGCGATATATTTATTATTAAAATACTGGGATAGGCTCCAGCAACCCCCGCGACCCCGAAAGGGACAAGCGGTAGGAATGGATGAGTGGATGTTTATATAACCATTGTGGATTAATTTGTGTAATAATAATTATTATAATGTTCATTCAGTAGTTAATATTTGTATTTATTTTTATTTTCAAAATGGATTGTTTTCTTTACTCAACTGCAGAAACTACCAGGCATTTATAAGCGATAAATAACTACAGTGAATTATTTGTGTATATTAATTAATTAATATTATTACCTAACCTCAGTTATAAATATTTGTATTTAAGTGATATATCTATATTTGAAATAGTTTTATTTATTTACTCAACTACAGAAAGTACCAAGCAT
>NC_084751.1:5002827-5010327 GCF_033978785.1 Entelurus aequoreus
AAAATATGTCATGTATTTTCCATTAATATATTTAATTCAATTATAATCTGTTTAAGTAGTTTTTATTTCATTACATTATATCACCTTTTGGTAGTATTTAAATGTAACAAATATTTCATGTCTATTTTTATGAAATTATAGTTCATCGGTTGTAAAATATTTAACATTCATTATAAGTCAATTAGTAGTAGTTATATTTTCAAATGAAATTATATTTGTATTCAATTCAATAAGTACATGGAATGTCGTGTATTTTTCCATTAGTATATTGAATTAAATAGTTATATTTTTTTCCAATCCATCTATTTAGTAGTATTACTTAAATGTAAAATATATTTCATTCAATTATAATCTGTTTAAGTGGTTATATTTTTTATTTCATTACATTATAACATATTTTTTAGTAGTAGTACTTAAATGTAATAAACATTTCATGTATATTTCTATGAAATTTTAGTCGTAAAATATTTAACATTTCATTATAAGTCAATTAGTAGTAGTTGTATTTTCAAATGAAATTATAATATTCTATGTATTTATTGAATTGAATCAAAACATGTCATGTATATTTAAGTAGTTTTATTTTCATTTCATTACCTTATACCATCTTTTTAGTAGTAGTATTTAAATGTAAAAAAAAAATTCATTTATTTATCATTAGTATGTTTAAATATTTCATGTATATTTTGATGAAAGGATAGTCTGTTTATTAGTCGTAAAATATTTAACATTTCATTATAAGAGTCAATTAGTAGTAGTTGTATTTCAAACGTGATTATGATATTCCACATATTTATTGAATTGAATCCAAATATTTCATGTATTTTCCATTAGTATATTTAATTAAATTATAATCTGTTTAAGTAGTAATATTTATTTCATCTTTTTAGTAATAGTATTTAAATATACAAAATGTTTATGTATATACATAATTATTACATTTGTATATTATTATGAGATTATAGTCTATTAGTCGTAAAATATTTAACATTTCATTATAAGAGTCAATTAGTAGTAGTTGTATTTTCAAATGTAATTCTATTCCATGTATTTATTGAATCAAAACATGTCATGTATTTTCCATTAGTATATTTAATTCAATTATAATCTGTTTAAGTAGTTATATTTCTTATTTCATTACATTATACCATCTTTTTAGTAGCAGTATTTAAATGCAACACGTATTTCATGTATTTTCCATTAGTATATTTAATTAAATTATGATCTGTTTAGTTATAGTTTTTATTTCATTATATTATAACATATTTTTAGTAGTAGTATTTAAATGTAACAAATATGTCATGTATTTTCCATTAGTATATTTAATTTAATTATCTAAGTAGTTATATTTTTTATTTCATTACATTACACCATCTTTTTAGTAGTAGCATTTAAATATAAAAAATATTTCAAGTATATTACATTGGTATATTTTTATAAGATTATAGTCTATTAGTCGTAAAATATTTAACATTTCATTATAAGAGTCAACTAGTAGTAGTTGTATTTTCAAATGTATTTATAATATTCCACGTATTTATTGAATTGAAACATGTCATGTATTTTCCATTAGTATATCTAATTAAATTATAATCTGTTTAAGTAGTTCTATTTTATTTCATTATATTTTTCCATCTTTTTAGTAGTATTTAAATGTAAAAAATATTTCATGTACTTTCCATTAGTATATTTAATTCAATTATATGTTTAAGTAGCTATATTTTTTATTTCATTACATTATTCCATCTTATTAGTAATAGTATTTAAATATACAACATGTTTATGTATATTTTTATGAGATTATAGTCTGTTTATTAGCCGTAAAATATTGAACATTTCATTATAAGGGTCAATTAGTAGTAGTTGTATTTTCAAATGTAGTTATAATATTACATGTATATTTAACTCAATTATAATCTGTTTAAGTAGTTATATTTAAATGTTCCTGAGGGAACTCTCCTGAAGGAACCAATAAAGTACTATATCTATCTATTTTTTATTTCCATCTTTTTAGTAGTAGTTTTCAAATATAAAAAATATGTCATGTATATTACATTTGTATATTTTTATGAGATTATAGTCTGTATTAGTCGTAAAATATTTAACACTTCATTATAAGAGTCAATTAGTAGTAGTTGTATTTTCAAATGTATTTATTGAATTGAATAAATGTCAAGTTTTTTTCATTCATATAGGTTTATTAAATTATAAACCATTTTAGTATTTTTATATAATATTATTACAAGTAGTATAATTAAACTGTATTTTATTTTTATTTGTATAATTTATTTACAATGTATTTGAATACATATTAAAATGTAATCCACATTTTTAACGTATTTTTCGTTATAATATAATAAAATATTCTATGTATTTTTATTTCATTACATTATACCATCTTTTTAGTAGTAGTATTTAAATGTAAAACAGTTTTCATTTTTTATCATAAGTATATTTAATTCAATTATAATCTGTTTAAACAGTATTTAAATGTAACAAATATTTCATGTATATTTTGATGAAATTATTAATTACTGTTTATTAGTCGTAAAATATTTAACATTTCATTATGTAATCAACATTTTTAACGTATTTTTCATTAGAATATAATATAATAAATTATAATATTATATGCATTTTTATTTCATGACATTATACCATCTTTTTAGTAGTAGTATATTAAATGTAAAACAGTTTTCATTTATTTAAAAATGATGGGAAAAAAAAAAAGATATTTAGACTGTTATTGGAAGTAATGTTTTTATTTCAAAATATCGCATGTATTTTATGATTTTTATATTACATTAAATTGTAATATTCCATTCATTAATGTTTTTATTTGAAAATATCGCATGTATTTTATGATTTTTATATGACATTAAATTGTAATATTCCATTCATTAATGTTTCTATTTTAAAATATCGCATGTATTTTATGATTTTTATATTACATTAAATTGTAATATTCCATTCATTAATGTTTTTATTTTAAAATATCGCATGTATTTTATGATTTTTATATTACATTAAATTGTAATATTCCATTCATTGTTTTTATTTGAAAATATCGCATGTATTTTATGATTTTTATATTACATTAAATTGTAATATTCCATTCATTAATGTTTTTATTTGAAAATATCGCATGTATTTTATGATTTTTATATTACATTAAATTGTAATATTCCATTCATTAATGTTTTTATTTTAAAATATCGCATGTATTTTATGATTTCTATATTACATTAAATTGTAATATTCCATTCATTAATGTTTTTATTTGAAAATATCGCATGTATTTTATGATTTTTATATTACATTAAATTGTAATATTCCATTCATTGTTTTTATTTTAAAATATCGCATGTATTTTATATTACATTAAATTGTAATATTCCATTCATTGTTTTTATTTTAAAATATCGCATGTATTTTATGATTTTATATTACATTAAATTGTAATATTCCATTCATTGTTTTTATTTTAAAATATCGCATGATTTTTATATTACATTAAATTGTAATATTCCATTCATTAATGTTTTTATTTTAAAATATCGCATGTATTTTATGATTTTTATATTACATTAAATTGTAATATTCCATTCATTGTTTTTATTTTAAAATATCGCATGTATTTTATGATTTTTATATTACATTAAATTGTAATATTCCATTCATTAATGTTTTTATTTTAAAATATTGCATGTATTTTATGATTTTTATATTACATTAAATTGTAATATTCCATTCATTGTTTTTATTTTAAAATATCGCATGTATTTTATGATTTTTATATTACATTAAATTGTAATATTCCATTCATTGTTTTTATTTTAAAATATCGCATGTATTTTATGATTTTTATATTACATTAAATTGTAATATTCCATTCATTGTTTTTATTTTAAAATATCGCATGTATTTTATGATTTTTATATTACATTAAATTGTAATATTCCATTCATTAATGTTTTTATTTTAAAATATCGCATGTATTTTATGATTTTTATATTACATTAAATTGTAATATTCCATTCATTGTTTTTATTTTAAAATATCGCATGTATTTTATGATTTTTATATTACATTAAATTGTAATATTCCATTCATTAATGTTTTTATTTTAAAATATCGCATGTATTTTATGATTACATTAAATTGTATTATTCCATTCATTAATGTTTTTATTTTAAAATATCGCATGTATTTTATGATTTTTATATTACATTATATTAATGTAATATTGCATGTATTTGTATAATTCCTTTGATTATCTTAAAATATTCCCTGTATTTATCTAGCTATACTATTTCATGTATTCATAAATGAGTATTATATATGTTATTGACATTTAGCCGGAGGTTAAGAACATTTCTAATGTGGAATAAGAGTGGGATGAAATGATGAATTACCTCATCGCTGCCCCAGCGGTTGGCAAAAGCTGGTCTTTGTTTCTTGAAGCAGACCACCTTCCTCATGTCTTCATAGGACGGGTCAGTGGGCACCAGGTCGTAGTACGGCAGCTGGTAGTCCTCCACCATGCCTGTCAGGACACAGCATATAGACATGAAGTGGAACGTCTTCTTCCTCCTCCTCACACTCTTACCTCCACTGCTGCATCGCCGCGTCATCTCCCACACGATGAGTCCGAAGCTGTACATGTCGGCCATGATGAAGGACTGGAAGTAGGTCCTGTTCAAGCTCTCGTCCAACACCTCGGGGGGCATGTAGCGCTTGGTGCCCACGCGCAGGTTGGGGGGGATGTCCACCTCGTTGGTGCCGCTGACACACACACACACACACACACACACACACACACACACACACACACACACATGTATGAGGGGCCGTTAGGGACATTATTCAAAATGACCTCTTACATACACGACTGAAATGCTCTCACATATACTACCTGATTGAGACTTTTATTAGTAGGTTGCACAGTACAGTACATATTCCGTACAATTGACCACTAAATGGTAACACCCCAATAAGTTTTTCAACTTGTTGAAGTCGGGGTCCACTTAAACACCTAAATGCTCTCACATAAACAACTGAAATGTTTTTCTCTCACACACACTACTAAAACACTCTTATACCCACTACTGAAACACTCTCACATACACTACTGAAACACTCTTATACACACTACTGAAATGCTCTCTCACAAACAACTGAAATGTTTTTCTCTCACACACACTACTGAAACACTCTTATACACACTACTGAAATGCTCTCATAAACAACTGAAATGTTTTTCTCTCACACACACTACTGAAACACTTATACACACTACTGAAATGCTCTCACAAACAACTGAAAGGTTTTTCTCTCACACACACTACTGAAACACTTTTATACACAATACTGAAACACTCTCACATACACTACTGAAATGCTCTCACAAACAACTGAAATGTTTTTCTCTCACACACACACTACTGAAACACTCTTATACACACTACTGAAATGCTCTCACATACACTACTGAAATGCTCTCACACACACTACTGAAACACTCTTATGCACACTACTGAAATGCTCTCACATAAACAACTGAAATGTTTTTCTCTCACACACAATACTGACACACTTATACACACTACTGAAATGCTCTCACATCTACAACTGAAAAGTTTTTCTCTCACACACACTACTGAAACAATCGTATACACACTACTGAAATGCTCTCACAAACAACTGAAATGTTTTTCTCTCACACACTACTGAAACGCTCTTATACACACTACTGAAATGCTCTCACATAAACAACTGAAATGTTTTTCTCTCACACACACACTACTGAAACACTCTTATACACAATACTGAAACACTCTTATACACACTACTGAAATGCTCTCACATAAACAACTGAAATGTTTTTCTCTCAAACACACTACTGAAACACTTATACACACTACTGAAATGCTCTCACATACACTACTGAAATGCTCTCACACACACTACTAAAACGCTCTTATAAACACTACTGAAATGATCTCACATAAACAACTGAAAAGTTTTTCTCACACACACTACTGAAATGCTCTCATAAACAACTGAATTTTTTTTCTCTCACCCACACTACTGAAACACTCTTATACACACTACTGAAATGCTCTCACAAACAACTGAAATGTTTTTCTCTCACACACACTACTGAAACACTCATACACACTACTGAAATGCTCTCACACACACACTACTGAAACGCTCTTATACACACTACTGAAATGCTCTCACATAAACAACTGAAATGTTTTTCTCTCACACACTACTGAAATGCTCTCACATAAACAACTGAAATGTTTTTCTCTCACACACACTACTGAAACACTCTTATACACACTACTGAAATGCTCTCACATACACTACTGAAATGCTCTCACCCACACTACTGAAACGCTCGTATACACACTACTGAAATGCTCTCACATAAACCACTGAAATGTTTTTCTCTCAAACACACTACTGAAACACTCTTATACACACTACTGAAATGCTCTCTCATACACTACTGAAATGCCCTCACATAAACAACTAAAATGTTTTTCTCTCTCACACACACACCACGTGCGTGTGAGAGACAACAATTTCAGTAGTATGTGTGCAAGGATTTCAGTTATGTGTATGAGAGCATCTTACCAGTGTGTATGAGAGAGGCTGCATTCCGGTTCCGGTCACCAATAATGCCCGCCCCTTGTCAGACAAGTTTTTTTTGGAGAGCATTTCAGTAGTGTATGTGAGAGCATTTCAGTAGTATATGTGAGAGCATTTCAGTCGTGTATGTAAGAGCATTTCAGTAGTATATGTGAGAGCATTTCAGTAGTGTATGTGAGAGCATTTCAGTAGTATATGTGAGAGCATTTCAGTAGTATATGTGAGAGCATTTCAGTGGTGTATGTAACAGGTAATTCTGAATAATGTCCCTAACAGCCCCTCATACACACACACACACACACACACACACACACACACACACACACACACACACACACACACACACTGGTTATCATTTGTGGGGACCAACCTTTCTACAGGTTGTGGAGGCATAACATTTTTTGGGTAAAATGGCCACTGCCCAGTTAGCTCACAGACTTTTTGCGGGACAAAGCACCCTTTGCTGATAAACTCCCCAAACTGAGGTGCTGCAAGCCGGAGGCTAACTAGCTAAAACGCTAGCTCAAAGTGGTGGTGTTGCAAGCCGAAGCTAAACAGCGAGACTTTGGACACATTTAAATGTCCGAGAGCTGGTATGAGGCATGTTTGGAGCCATGTAAACCCGATCGAGCTTCCACTGTTCTCATAAAAACATGTTTCACGCTTTTGTCAAAACCTGGAAGTTGTTACCTGTTAAATTTGACGGCCAGTCCGAGGTCGGCGATGCAACAGGTCCCGTTCTTCTTGACCAGAACGTTCTTGCTCTTGAGGTCTCGATGGGCGATGGCGGGCTTCCCCTGCGTGCCGTGGATCTCGGTGTGCAGGTGACACAGCCCC
>NC_084751.1:5015280-5142780 GCF_033978785.1 Entelurus aequoreus
CATGGACTCGAACCCCTTTTTGAGAACCGGTTCCCGTTATCGAGGCCACTATAGTAAAGAAAAAGAGTTGGTTCTCTATTTGAATCCCTGGGAACGAATGCCGTCCCACAGGAAATGCCCTAACGGCAATGTTATGTCCATTTGATTGTAGACTCTTACTGACACCTTGTGGCGATATGAAAATACTACGCGTTATTAGTTTGAGCACTTCCGGGTTGGTGACGTCAGTTCAGTTCATGAGACAATTGAGAAGTAGACAAGTTGTGTTAGCTCTTGCAAGCCTTGGAAAAGATAAGTCTGTAAGTAAACTGTTTAACTTGTTTATGTAACTCAGTATTAAGGTGGAAAGTGGTTACATTTGATAGTAAGATGTTTATTGCAAAACGATTTTTGTGCGCTGTTTCAATGGATGTTTTGAGGACTTAAAATGGCTGCCAGTCGTGTATTTCCACCATCGAAATAATTTTTTGGAAGAAGAATTGCTGATTGATGACTGTGGCGTTATTAGTGTCATAGTGTGTGTAGTTAGTATGTTCCAATAGCAGCAGAAGTGCACTTTTTGGAGAGCTGTATTATTTTCAGTTTTGTGCCCAAGGGACTGATTTTATTTAACACTATATTATTATTTATACACCTATAGTGATCACAGAGACAGGTTGTTTTTGTGTTACTGTATATATTTGTTTTTCTGAAAAATCCCACTTAACATATACTTTGGGTAACAACAGTCAATATTTTATTTATTTATTTATTTTTTTAGGGGGGTAACAGTCAATATTTATTCATTTATTTTATTTTATTTTTTTCTTAAAATAAAAGTGAGCTTTTGTTAAACCAAATATTGTGTTTTTTTTCCATATACAACAACCTATCTGGATTCGATAAGAGAATCGATAAGGAATCGGTTCGATAAGAGGATTCTATAATGGGCTCGAACTCGATAATTTCTTATCAAATATCATCCCTACGCGTAGACTTTGTACAGTGTCCCACCACGCTCTGATGAATGATTGTACGCCTCCTCTTTTATTTGGACTTTCCCTGATTACATGGCAACCATACTTGCCAACCTTGAGACTTCCGAATTCGGGAGATGGGGGGGAGGTTTAGGTTGGGGGGTGGGGGGGTCGTAAGGGGTAGCGGGGGTGTATATTGTAGCGTCCCGGAAGAGTTAGTGCTGCAAGGGGTTCTGGGTATCTGTTCTGTTGTGTTTATGTTGTGTTACGGTGCGGGTGTTCTCCCGAAATGTGTTTGTCATTCTTGTTTGGTGTGGGGGTTCACAGTGTGGCGCATATTTGTAACAGTGTTAAAGCTGTTTATACGGCCACCCTCAGTGTGACCTGTATCGCTGTTGACCAAGTATGCCTTGCATTCCCTTGCGTGTGTGAAGAGCCAAAGATATTATGTGACTGAGCTCGCACGCAAAGGCACAAAGGCACGCCCCCAATATTGTTGTCTGGTTGGAAATCGGGAGAAATTCGGGAGGGTGGTTGCTCCGGGAGATTTTCGGGAGGCGCACTGAAATTCGGGAGTCTCCCGGGAAAATTGGGAGGGTTGGCAAGAATGATGGCAACAGCTGTTTCTAAAGGGACGGGGGTGGTAAACAGCCGCTGCCTTTGGTCACAAAACAGTTAAAAGAAAAGGTACCTGGAGGGGGGGTCAGGTCCTGCTTCCTCTCCGCTTTGTGGATCTCGGATCAAGACAAAATCTTCCTGTGGATTACAATACATCAAAGAAACCGACACCTTCATGTCGCTTCCCATCCTACATAGTAGAGTTTTACAAGCCTTTTGATTGCTAGGATGAAAGACAGCTTTTGTGATAACTTAGATACAATTATTCAGACAGTAGATCTAATTGCATTTTACAAATTGGTTGTTCAGTCACTTGTCATCACAAGTGACGACATGAAATACTATCATCACATCTTCCTCTGATGGACTGATCAATAAAAAAAGCAATGAGTTCCATCAAAAAAACAAAACAAGGCGACCTCCAGGCTGATGATTTTAGGTTGTCCTGAAGAATTTGGAGGTAATCCTCCTTTTTCATTGTCTTATTTACTCTCTGTAAAGCACCAGTTCCATTGGCAGCAAAACAGGCCCAGAGCATAATACTACCACCACCATGCTTGACGGTAGGTATGGTGCTCCTGCAATTAAAGGCTGAACTGAAATGATGACGGAATAGTATTATTAATACGGTTGTTTTTATGTAGTACTCATACTTAGAACCCTTCAAAAGAAGCGGCGGAGAGAGAAATAAATGATGTAATATAATGTAGTAAAATTTAGTCATTTTAAAGTTAATTTTAAAGATAATATTGAAATATACAAATGATGTATGTGTGTAATGTGAGAAACAGAAGACACAGAGCTGAGGTCTGCCACCGAGCGAGTGTTAGTCGTGTCTCCACGCCATGACATGACGAGCTGCAGGCTGAGCAAAGCAATGAGGTCATGGGATGATGTCATCAGGCTTCTTCCTCTTCTGCTCGGTTGATCCCTCTGATATGTTTCAAGTCAATCATTTCCATGAAGTCACCCACGTCTGCTCGTCGTCATCCGCAGCTCTTCATTTCAACTCGAAGTTGAAAAGTTGAGTCAGGACTTTGGCACAGTGGTCCCTCGAGGACGGCTCCATTATAGGCTTGTCTCCATACCAATGTTTTTCGATACTTTTCTAAATAAAGGGGACCACCAAAAAAATGGCATTATTGGCTTTATTTTAACAGAAAATCTTAGGGTACATTAAACATATGTTTATTATTGTAAGTTTGTCCTTAAATAAAATAGGGAACATACTAGACAACTTGTCTTTTAGTAGTAAGTAAACAAACAAAGGCTCCCAATTAGTCTGCTGACATATGCAGTAACATATTGTGTCATTTATCATTATATTATTTTGTCAAAAATATAAAGGACAATTGGTAGAAAATGAATTATTTATCTACTTGTTCATTAACTGTTAATATCTGCTTACTTTCCGTTTCAACTATCTACACTTCTGTTAAAATGTAATAATCACTTATTCTTCTGTTGTTTGATACTTTACATTAGTTTTGGATGATACCACAAATGTAGGTATCGATCCGATACCAAGTAGTTACAGGATCATACATTGGTCATAATTTAAGTTCTCACGAGTGCAGGGACGTATTTCCTGAGTTTATGAATATAATATGAATTAAACAAAAAAAAGTAAAAATATTTCTTCTAAATCACCAATCCTCGTCTCCATGGCGACAAATAAAGTAAGTTTCTTACAAGTGTCATCCCTGCAGGACGAGGAATAGCTAAACATGCTTCACTACACACCGTAGCTCACCGGCGTCACAATGTAAACAAACGCCATGGGTGGATCTACACCTGACATCCACTGTAATGATACCAAGTACAGGAGTGTATCTAGTCCATACTACTATGATTACATCAATAGTTTTTTATCGTCACAAACTCTTTTTATTTATTTTTTAATTAATATTATGTTTATAAACTCAGGAAATATGTCCCTTGACATATGGATAGGATAGGATAGGTCTTTATTGTCATTGCACAAGTACAACAAAACTATGTTTTCAGCACAAACCTGTTCAAGATTAGACAAACAGTGTTCAGGGTTACAGAACAGGAACGCTGATGGGTCGCCAAAGGTGCCCTGTAAAAGATAAGAAAAAGGTAAAACGCAGGGGAAGAAGATGAGTAAAAAAATACAATCTAGACTGGGCTCGTCTGGAGTGGGAAAAAATCCTCCATGCAATGCACACATAAACACGTTACATTTAATCACGACAACTCGCAACAGAGGGGCGGGGAGTTGGGGCCCTGGAGGTCGACTGCTGCTATGAAGCGCTGCCAGCCGTCCATCACCCCGATATGAGATATGAAAACTTAAATTATGACCAAGGTATGATCCTGTAACTATTTTGTATCGCCTCAATACCTTAATTTGTGGTATCATTCAAAACTAACGTAAAGTATCCAAACAACAGAAGAATAAGTGATTATTACATTTTAACAGATGTGTAGATAGAACATGATGAAAGAGAAAGTAAGCATATATTAACAGTAAATGAACAAGTAGATTAATAATTATTTTTTACAGCTTGTCCCTCATAATGTTGACAAAATAATAGAATGATAAATGACACAATATGTTACTGCATATGTCAGCAGACTAATTAGGAGCCTTTGTTTGTTTACTTACTACTAAAAGACAAGTTGTCTTGTATATTCACTATTTTATTTAAGGACTACATTGTTCTTCTATTGCAATAACAAACATATGTTTAATGTACCCTAAGACTTTTTGTTAAAATAAAGCCAATAATGCCATTTTTTTGTGGTCCCCTTTATTTAGAAAAGTATCAAAGTATCCAAATACATTTTGGATACTAAATACCAAAATACTGGTATTGAGACTATAGCTAAACATGCTACACTGCACACTGTAAATGTAAACGTAAACAAAGGTGGACAGATCGATACAAATGTCGTATATATTGTAGCGTCCCGGAAGAGTTAGTGCTGCAAGGTGTTCTGGGTATTTGTTCTGATGTGTTTATGTTGTGTTACGGTGCGGATGTTCTCCCGAAATGTGTTTGTCATTCTTGTTTGGTGTGGGTTCACAGTGTGGCGCATATTTGTAACAGTGTTAAACTTGTTTCTATGTACACCCTCAGTGTGACCTGTATGGCTGTTGACCAAGTATGCTTTGCATTCACTTGTGTGTGTGAAAAGCCGTAGATATTATGTGATTGGGCCGGCACGCAAGGGCAGTGCCTTTAAGGTTTATTGGCGCTCTGTACTTCTCCCTACGTCCGTGTACACAGCGACGTTTTAAAAAGTCATACATTTTACTTTTTGAAACCGATACCGATAATTTCCGATATCACATTTTAAAGCATTTATCGGCCGATAATATCGGCAGTCCGATATTATCGGACATCTCTAATATAAATATTAAATATCCTTACACAGCCACCCTGTCTTTTCCTGATTATAATTGTGCTTAAAAATTCAATCATTTAATGATCGTAAACATTTGAAGTATCAGCATTGGTATGGCCAATACTGCCCCTGTAACTACTTGGTATTGGATCGATATATACAAATGTGCAGTATCACCCAAAACTAATGTAAAGTAACAAACGAGAGATGAGTTATTATGAGATGCTTATTATATTTGGACATACATGCATATAGAACCATGTTACAACAGAAAGTAACCAGTAAATTAGTGAGTAAATAATTACTAGTTTAGAGAAAATAATACAACTGGAAATGAGGCAATATGTTATTGCCAATTTAGGAGCCTTCTATTGATATTTACATACCAAATTATATATCATGATATATACCGTTATGGCAGGGGGGCTGCACAATTTATCGGGATATAGATTTTAGGCCATGCTCCTTCCCTAATGTGTGTGTGATGCTGCACACACACACACACACACACACACACACACACACACACACACACACACACACACACACACACACACACACACACACGCAGTCACGGCTGCTCCTTCTGTGCCCGCCTGTAAATATTGCATGAGTGCTAAGCTGGTGTGTGCACCAGAACAAGGAGTCTGTGTGAAGGCGCTGAACCTGAACTAAAATGGCATGTTCATTTTCAAAAGCAGCCACTCTCTCCCACTTATTTTTTATTTTTTTTTTGCATTTTCCATTCGACCAGAAGACTCAAACCACTCTCTACCACCACATACCCGTGGGTAGAAAGTCAGTTGAGCTCATGCGGCAACGCTGGCCTTACAGCAGACCTGGGAAAATCAAGGGCCGCCGGACATTCCCCCAAAATTATTTTTATATCTTTGAGATGGAAAGTGTAGCTGCCATTATGATGTGCAGCGATGTTTTCACATGACCGTAAGTCTTGAACTATACCAGGGGTCGGCAACCCGCGGCTCCGGAGCCGCATGCGGCTCCTTGACCACTCTGATGCGGCTCAGCTACACAACTTTAACATTGTTACGTTACAAATATGCGCCACACTGTGAACCTACACCAAAAAAGAATGAAAAACACATTTCTGGAGAACATCCCACCGTAACACAACATAAACACAACACAACCATTACCCAGAATCCCATGCAGCCCTAACTCTTCCGGTCTACATTATACACCCCCGCTACCACCAAATTCCCCCCACACATCAACCCCCCCCCCCCCCCCCCCCCCCTCCGTGCGTTGGTTGAGCGGAAGAGTTAGGGCTGCATGGGATTCTGGGTATTGGTACCGTCAGTGTAAGATATGTGGCTGCTGAGTTAGTACGCCTTGCTGTCACTTACGTGAGCAAGCTGAAATTGCACTCTACGTGTGGTCGAGCAGGTACACTGTTAGGGCAGACTGTAGAGGGCGCCAAATGCAGTGTCATCACGCTCTGATATTCGGGAGTCTCCCGGGAAAAATGAGAGGGTTGGCAAGTATGACGCTATCAAGCGCCATTCATTCAAAACTCACGGGCTGCACTAACATCAAATTTCCACATTAAAGTGCGTGCCGGTGCGTGTGTCGGAGA
This sequence comes from Entelurus aequoreus, assembly GCF_033978785.1. Taxonomy (NCBI): domain Eukaryota; kingdom Metazoa; phylum Chordata; class Actinopteri; order Syngnathiformes; family Syngnathidae; genus Entelurus; species Entelurus aequoreus. The sequence continues at coordinate 5,021,827 of NC_084751.1, forward strand.
CCCCTAGTTAACATAGCACAAAGCGTTTAAGCTTTGTATGCGGTGTTTTTCATTTTAAATTTTAAAAAATTTTTTGTGGCTCCCATTACTTTCTTTAATTTGTGAAACTTGCCAAAATGGCTCTTTGAGTGGTAAAGGTTGCCGACCCCTGAACTATACAAAGTATTTCAATGGTTGGAATCTGCACTTTTGCATGATATACTGGTTACTATGGTAATCTAATTGGTTACTATGGTAATCTAATTGGTTACTATGACGAGGCACCAAGCAGTATGGGTGGGGAGCGTTTCCACAGAGTGTTTCCAGAGTGTCAGCCTGAAATGCAGGTGTCAGGGACGGACGCCAAAGGAGATTTTTACAACAAAGTTCTGCAAGAGAAGTAATATTATATCAGTAGTTGGGTTTTTTTACCCTTCGCGTTCATATTTTGTTTTGTTTCGCTTGATTGTAAATAATGTAGATCGAGAAGGGGTGTGAGAAGTAAAATAGTTGTCAATATTCAGTGTTTTATCGTTCATAGTTAATATTGTAAATCCCATATTATTGTCATGTACATTCTGGGTGTCTCATTCAGTAAAAAAAAAAGTAAAATTCCATTCCGTTTTTTAAGGGTGTCTTTCATAACGTTTTTAGCTTTCAATCAGACATTATTATGAGGTTTTGTATTAGTGTTCCTAAAAATAGGACCCAAACACACACATGTTGTACAGCAGATTGTCACAGCGTGGGTGTGTGTGTTTGTGTGTGTGTTCTTGTATTTCTACCCTTGTTGAGACATCAACAAGGAAAAGTAGCTTCCATATGAGGAGGTGTGAACAAGTGATGACATAAATCATGGTCCCAATACAGAAAACCATTGCATCTAATAGAGAATGTCTCATTAGCGCCCCTGGTGGTGACATCTATAAAAATGAGGGTGGTCCCAAAAAGGTTTTTGTGTCTGGTCAACATATGAAATAACAAGTGTGTGTACAAATTTGAAGTGCTCCCCCTCTGTCCAAGATATGTAGTGTGTGTAAGAAATTGAAATGCGCCCCCTTTTGGCTAAAATTTATAAAAATGAATAAATAAATATGTATATAGAGACATACTGTAATAACTTGAAGTGAATAATGAAGATTGAAAACTAATTACCAAAAGCAGTCTTTTTCTAACAATGTGTTGACTTTTTTCTTATAAAATTTGGAACAATTTCTCATATTCTTTCTGTTTCTGTTAAAGTATTACTTTTTTATGTAAAATTATTGCTTTTTAATGCAAAATGGTGACATTTGTCATATAAAATTCTGACTTATCACAATACCACAATACTGCCAATTTTTTTTTTGTTCTTGTAAAATAGTGATATTTTTTGAGTAAAATGATGACTTTTGTCATAATTTTGCCAAGTATAATTCAGATTATTATTATAATATTGCCAAAATGTTTAAGTTTTCTTATAAAATTGTGACTTTTGTCAAGCAAAATGACGACTCTTTTCATAAAATTGCCACAATGTTAAGCTTTTCTTGTAAAATAGCGACTGTCATTGAGTAAAATTCCAACTTTTATCATAATATTGCACAAATGTTCAGTTTTTCTTGTGACATTTTGACTTGCGTTGAGTAAAATGACGACTTTTGTTATAATACTGCCAAAATTCTAAGTTTTTCTTGCGAAATTGTGACCTTTTTCTTGTGAAATTCCATCTATTTTTTCACAACAAGCTTTTTTATTTTTGCATGGTATGTATATATTATTAATGTTGTAAATACAAATCTTTATGTATCTAGAAAGGGTGGTCCTAAAGAGGGAGGCATTTTTCTCAGGTCTCAATAAAGGAACAAATACAAGAATGTGTGTGTGTGTGTGTGTGTGTGTGTGTGTGTGTGTGTGTGTGTGTGTGTGTGTGTGTGTGTGTGTGTGTGTGTGTGTGTGTGTGTGTGTGTGTGTGTGTGTGTGTGTGTGTGTGTCTGTGTGTGTGTGTGTGTGTGTGTGTGTGTGTGTGTGTGTGTGTGTGTGTGTGTGTTGTATTTTTGCCCCTTGTTGAGACATCAACAAGGAAAAGTAGCTTCCATATGAGGAGGTGTGAACAAGTGATGACATAAATCATGGTCCTTATATGGAAAATATATATATATATATATATATATATATATATATATATATATATATATATATATATATATATATATATATATATATATATATATATATAATATATATATATATATGTATATATATATATATATATATGTATATATATATATATATATATATAATAGAGAATGTCTCATTTGCAACCCTGGTGGTGAAATCTATTAAAATTAGGGTGGTCCCAATAAGGACACATTTTTCAAATTGACTGTGTCGGTTTCAAAAGTGCACCCCTTGTGGTCAACATATGAAATAACAAGTGTGTGTAAAAAATTGAAATGCGCCCCCTTTGGCCAAAATTAATACAAATAAATAAATAGATATGTATATAGAGACATAGTGTAATAACTTGAAGTAAATAATGAACAATTTCTCATATTCTTTCTGTGAAAGTTTTACTTTTTTATGTAAAATTATTACGTTTTAATGCAAAATGGTGACATTTGTCATATAAAATTCTGACTTATCACAACGCTGCCTATTTATTTTTTTTGTTCTTGTAAAATAGTGATATTTTTTGAGTAAAATGATGACTTTTGTCATAATTTTGCAGAGTAAAATTCTGATTTTTATTATAATATTGCCAAAATGTTAAAGTTTTCTTATAAAATTGTGACTTTTGTTGAGCAAAATGACGACTTTTTTTCATAAAATTGCCACAATGTTAAGCATTTCTCGTAAAATTGCGACCGTTATTGAGTAAAATTCAAATTTTTATCATAATATTGCACAAATGTTCAGTTTTTCTTGTAACATTTTGACTTGCGTTGAGTAAAATGACGACTTTTGTTATAATACTGCCAAAATTCTAAGTTTTTCTTGTGAAATTGTGAACTTTTTCTTGTGAAATTCCAACAAACAAGCTTTTTTATATTTGCATAGTATGTATATATTATTAATGTTGTAAATACAAATCGTTATATATCTAGAAAGGGTGGAACTAAAGAGGGAGGCATTTTTCTCAGGTCTCAAGAAAGTAACAAAGTCCAAAATAATTGCCCAGGCCTGCCCTACAGTAATCACTGGTATTTGTGTGCAGCTTCACATTGTCTCCTTGGGCACAGTGGATGTGTTCTGAATTAGATTTACGGCACAGATTAGGGCGCTGATTGAATGAACCCTAAAAAAAACAATGACTCCTGACAATGATGTCACATGAACAGCGTGTCCCTTAGGTGTGCTCAAAGTGCAGAGAACACGTCTAACTTGCATAACAAATCAAATCTGATTCATGGAAATGAAAATGAGCGCAATAAATCGTGCCTACTCCTACAGGGTTGTGTAATGTTGACTGTTTCATATTTCAACCCCGCAGATGTGTGTCAATGCAGCTGTGCTCAAGCCATTCAAGTAAATCATTGCAAAGTCAATGTTTTCCAAATTTTGGTCATAAAGGTTGAGCAGGATTCATTTTGGGTGTTGTGTTGCACCTGCAAGTGAGTGCTCACACTGCTGAGTCAAAAATATGAAGACATCATTAAATGTTGTTGCTCTTTTAAAGCCATTGGGAGGAATTGAGGTATTATTCAAATATGACGCGTACATTAATGTGTGCGTGAATGGTTGTTTGTTTAGTTGTGCTGTGATAGGCTCCAGCGTACCCTCGACCCTATTAAGGCTAAGCCATATAGAAAATGTATGGATGGAAATTTAAACAATTAAATGTAAAATGTAAAATCTATTAATACAGAAATATACAATACTGTACATCTAATTGTATTTTATTTTGTATTTTATGTTTTATTTTATTTTAATATTGTGGTTTTATGGGGTTTTTTGAGACATTGTTTTATTGGGCAATTGATATGCATTTATATATTTTTTAATGTAATTTAATTGTTTTCTTATTTCAATGCCTTGATTATCGCAAAACGTTTTTTCTTGTACAGTCAGAATAGTGTTTGTGCATTTTTAAAAAATATATAATTTATCTGATTTTATATTTAACTACTTGGTCTTCATATTTAAATTTGGTATATTTTAGTACTTGGTAGTTTTAGTGTTATATTTTATATAATTGATCAAATTAATAAATTGTTAGACTTAGACTTAGACAAAAGAAAATTGTTCCACACAGTAGCTCAGTTACAAAGGATGGAGAGGATAAGGATGGAAAGGATAATGCACACAAGGGCACAAAAAGAGGGCTAAAGAGAGTAGACTAAAAATGTACCATAGTAGCAATATAAAATATAGCATATGTAATATTTACATATTATACAGTACATACAGTATATATTATATAACATTATATTTTATCGTATATATGTATAGTATGTAATAAATGTATTAATATTATTATTATTATTATTATAAGTATTATCATATTATATATATTTATTTTATATTTAAATTTGGTATGCTTGGTAGTTTTAATGCTTTATTTTATATAATTTATCAAATTAATACATTGTTAGACTTAGACAAACAAAGCAAATTGTTCCACACAGTAGCTCAGTTACAAAGGATGGAAAGGATAAGGATGGAAAGGATAATGCACACAAGGGCACAAAAAGAGGGCTGAAGAGAGTAGACTAAAAATGTACCATAGTAGCAATATAAAATATAGCATATTTAATATTTACATATTATACAGTACATACAGTATATATTATATAACTTTATATTTTATCGTATATATAATATGTAATAAATGTATTAATATTATTATTATTATAAGTATTATCATATTATATATATATTTATTTTATATTTAAATTTGGTATGCTTGGTAGTTTTAATGCTTTATTTTATATCATTTATCAAATTAATACATTGTTAGACTTAGACAAACAAAGGAAATTGTTCCACACAGTAGCTCAGTTACAAAGGATGGAGAGGATAAGGATGGAAAGGATAATGTACACAAGGGCACAAAAAGAGGGCTAAAGAGAGTAGACTAAAAATGTACCATAGTAGCAATATAAAATATAGCATATGTAATATTTACATATTATACAGTATATACAGTATATATTACATAACATTATATTTTATCGTATATATAATATGTAATACATGTATTAATATTATTATTATTATAAGTATTATCATATTATATATATTTATTTTATATTTAAATTTGGTATGCTTGGTAGTTTTAATGCTTTATTTTATATCATTTATCAAATTAATACATTGTTAGACTTAGACAAACAAAGGAAATTGTTCCACACAGTAGCTCAGTTACAAAGGATGGAAAGGATAAGGATGGAAAGGATAATGCACACAAGGGCACAAAAAGAGGGCTAAAGAGAGTAGACTAAAAATGTACTCGGGTAGCAATATAAAATATAACATACGTAATATTTACATATTATACAGTATATACAGTATATATTATATAACATTATATTTTATCGTATATATAATATGTAATAAATGTATTAATATTATTATTATTATAAGTATTATCATATTATATATATTTATTTTATATTTAAATTTGGTATGCTTGGTAGTTTTAATGCTTTATTTTATATCATTTATCAAATTAATACATTGTTAGACTTAGACAAACAAAGGACATTGTTCCACACAGTAGCTCAGTTACAAAGGATGGAAAGGATAAGGATGGAAAGGATAATGCACACAAGGGCACAAAAAGAGGGCTAAAGAGCGTAGACTAAAAATGTACCATTGTAGCAATATAAAATATAACATATGTAATATTTACATATTATACAGTATATATTATATAACATTATATTTTATCGTATATATAATATGTAATAAATGTATTAATATTATTATTATTATAAGTATTATCATATTATATATATTTATTTTATATTTAAATTTGGTATGCTTGGTAGTTTTAATGCTTTATTTTATATAATTTATCAAATTAATACATTGTTAGACTTAGACAAACAAAGGAAATTGTTCCACACAGTAGCTCAGTTACAAAGGATGGAAAGGATAAGGATGGAAAGGATAATGCACACAAGGGCACAAAAAGAGGGCTAAAGAGAGTAGACTAAAAATGTACCATAGTAGCAATATAAAATATAGCATATGTAATATTCACATATTATACAGTACATACAGTATATATTATATAACATTATATTTTATCGTATATATAATATGTAAAAAATGTATTAATATTATTATTATTATAAGTATTATCATATTATATATATTTATTTTATATTTCAATTTGGTATGCTTGGTAGTTTTAATGCTTTATTTCATATAATTTATCAAATTAATACATTGTTAGACTTAGACAAACAAAGGACATTGTTCCACACAGTAGCTCAGTTACAAAGGATGGAAAGGATAATGCACACAAGGGCACAAAAAGAGGGCTAAAGAGAGTAGACTAAAAATGTACTCGGGTAGCAATATAAAATATAACGTACGTAATATTTACATATTATACAGTATATACAGTATATATTATATAACATTGTATTTTATCGTAGATATATAATATGTAATAAATGCATTAATATTATTATTATTATAAGTATTATCATATAATATATTTTATAATTTATAATTTTTTGTTACTTTATTATATTATATTAATGTACTATTTTTTATTAACATTGCATTTTGTACATTTTGCTGGGCTTTTAAAACAAGGTTTAAGTTGTTTTTTTCATTTGTATTTATATTTAATAGTGATGTATTATTTTTTAAAGTTCAATATTTTATCACAACAGTTAATTTGTTTTTAACACATATTTTTTTTTGGCCGTTAGTGCCATTAATTATTCTAACAATTCAAAGCCTTTATCCTGTTGCCTTTTCACTGTGTGTATAGCGCTATAGTAAGTCTGACAACCTCCTTGAGGCTGCGGGCGGAATAAAGACGCCAGTAAAATATAGCCGTAAACAAGAAATGCACACAAACTAAAAATGGAAGGGGAAAAAAAAAAGTCGCCTGGTGTGGCACATTGTGGGTTTTTTTTTGCGTGGCTGATGATAGGGTCTGCCTTCGGTATCCAAACATTAACATGAGCGTCTGCATCTTAAGTGGTGGCTTGTTATGGCACAGACTGGCTGCTAATGCACACACACACAAAAAAAAAATCTTTTTTTGGCATAATTGCAGTTGGAACGCTGACGAAGTACATGCCAGTGACTCTTCAGCAAAGTTACCTCCGCCGAACCCCGACAAAATCTTCAATGGCTGACATTCTTGTCGTGGCATAAATATTGTATTGTATTTACCTGGTGATCGCTTGTGCAGGTGTGCCTAATAAAGTGGCTTGCCCCTGCATGCATGCATCAGAGCAGCTCAGGGGTGTCGTGGCATTTGTCTGCAGTATGGGATTTATTTGTCCCAGGCCTGGTGCCCAGATGAGCACTAATCAGAGGGGTTAGCAAACGGGATTGTCTTAGCCGTGACGCTTAGAATCCGCCCCCACAGGACCCCCAGACCCAAAGCTTTAGAATCAGGGCCAGATGCACACACTGTGCAGTCATACCCTTCTTCTCCTGAACTGCTGCACACAAACGGGTGAAAGTGCACTATATTGCCAAAAGTATTTGGCCACCCATCCAAATGATGAGAATCAGGTGTCCTAATCACTTGGCCTGGCCACAGGTGTATAAAATCAAGCACTTAGTCATGGAGACTGTTTCTACAAACATTTGTGAAAGAATGGGCCGCTTTCAGTGATTTCCAGCGTGGAACTGTCACAGGATGCCACCCGTGCAACGAATCCAGTCGTGAAATGTCCCCCGCTCCTAAATATCCCAAAGTCAACTGTCGGCTTTGTTATAAGAAAATGGAAGAGTTTGGGAACAACAGCAACTCAGCCACAAAGTGTGTTGAAGAGGTTCATTTAGCCTACTAATGTGTATTTATAAATGGTTGATTTATATAGGCTAGTAAGGTAAAGTTTTGTACCTGACAAGTTTCGGCTATCTTGCTTCTGCAGCCTTCATCGGTTTGTGTTCCAGTTGTTCCAAACAACGGAATTCTTTGACACTACACTGTCCATGACTTATACGTACTATGTTGAAGAGGTTCATTTAATTCAAGAATTCCGTTGTTTGGAACTACTGGAACACAAACGGATGAAGGCTGCAGAAGCAAGATAGCCAAAACTTGTCAGGTACAAAACTTTACCTTACTAGCCTATATAAATCAACCATTTATAAATTTTTAAAAAATCAGTCACAAAGTGGTAGGAGTTTCACATTTGGTGGAGGAGGAATTATGGCGTGAGGTTGTTTTTCAGGAGTTGGGCTTGGCCCCTTAGTTCCAGTGAAAGGAACTTTGAATGCTCCAGGATACCAAAAACATTTTGGACAATTCCATGCTCCCAACCCTGTGGGAAAAGTTTGGACATCAACAATATAATTTGTCTAAGTGGTTGGACAAGACAGGTTTAAAAAACAATTTAAAAAATTGATTTTTATGAATCGATGGAATCGTTTCGAATAAGAATCGCAATAATTTGAAAATCAATATTTTGACACCCCTAATTTGTATACTGTACATCCAGCATACCACAAATCTCCCAATATGTAGTCCCATGACTGTGCGCGTGTGTTTCGCTCATCCTGCAAGATGTAAATCCACAGAACACAATCCTTTTTTTTACAACAATTATAGAAAATTGCATCAACGTTTGGTGTCAAAAGTGGGATCCAAAGATTGACCATCCGAACGTCTTTTTTACTTTGCTCCGCCTGTCATTCCACAAATGTCCCTATTTGGCAGTCACATGATAGTACGCCTGTGTTTCACCCATCTTGTAACATTAAATCCACAAAAGACAATACCTTCTACAATAGTTATATAAAACATGTGGTGTCAGAATTGGGATCCAAGGTTTGATCATTGTCATTACATTGCTCCACAAATGTCCCTATATGGCAGTCACGTGATAGTACGCCTGTGTTTCACCCATCTTGTAACATTAAATCCACAAAAGACAATACCTTCTACAATAGTTATATAAAACATGTGGTGTCAGAATTGGGATCCAAGGTTTGATCATTGTCATTACATTGCTCCACAAATGTCCCTATAAGGCAGTCACATGATAGTACGCCTGTGTTTCACCCATCTTGTAACAGTAAATCCACAAAAGACAATACCTTCTACAAGAGTTATATAAAACATGTGGTGTCAGAATTGGGATCCAAGGTTTGATCATCCGGATATTGTCATTACATTGCTCCACAAATGTCCCTATTTGGCAGTCATATGATAGTACACCTGTGTTTCACCCATCTTGTTACAGTAAATCCACAAAAGACAATACCTTCTGCAATAGTTATAGAAAACATTTGGTGTCAGAATTGGAATCCAAGGATTGAACATCCATACATCTTCATTACATTGCTCCACAAATGTCTCTATTTGGCAGTCACATGATAGTATGCATGTGTTTCGCCCATCTTGTAACATTAAATCCACGAAAGACTTTTCTACAATAGTTATAGAAAACATTTGATGTCAGAAATGGGATCCAAGGTTTGATCATCTTCATTACATTGCCCCACAAATGTCCCTATTTGGCAGTCACATGATAGTACGCCTGTGTTTCGCCCATCTTGAAACATTAAATCCACAAAAGACTTTTCTACAATAGTTATAAAAAATATTCGGCGTCAGAAATGGGATCCAAGGATTAAACATTTGGACATCTTTATTACAGTGCTCCACAAATGTCCCTATTTGGCAGTCACATGATAGTACGCATGTGTTTTGCCCATCTTGTAACATTAAATCCACAAAATACTTTTCTACAATAGTTACAGAAAATATTTGGTGTCAGAAATGGGATCCAAGGTTTGATCATCTTCATTACATTGCTCCACAAATGTCCTTATTTGGCAGTCACATGATAGTATGCCTGTGTTTCGCCCAGCTTGTAACATTAAATCCACAAAAGACAATACCTTCTACAATAGTTATATAAAACATTTGGTGTCAGAAATGGGATCCAAGGATTTAACATCTAGTCATCTTTATTACATTGCTCCACAAATGTCGCTATTTGGGAGTCACATGATAGAACGCCTGTGTTTTGCCCATCCTGAAACATTAAATCCACAAAATACTTTTGTACAATAGTTATAGAAAATATTTGATGTCAGAAATGGGATCCAAGGTTTGATCATCTTCATTACATTGCTCCACAAATGTCCCTATTTGGCAGTCACATAATAGTACACCTGTGTTTCGCCCATCTTGTAACATTAAATCCACAAAAGACAATACCTTCTACAATAGTTATATAAAACATTTGGTGTCAGAAATGGGATCCAAGGATTAACATCTAGTCATCTTTATTACATTGCTCCACAAATGTCCCTATTTGGGAGTCACATGATAGAACGCCTGTGTTTCGCCCATCCTGAAACATTAAATCCACAAAAGACTTTTGTACAATAGTTATAGAAAATATTTGATGTCAGAAATGGGATCCAAGGTTTGATCATCTTCATTACATTGCTCCACAAATGTCCCTATTTGGCAGTCACATGATAGTACACCTGTGTTTCGCCCATCTTGTAACAATAAATCCACAAAAGACAATACCTTCTACAATAGTTATAGCAAACATTTGGTGTCAGAAATGGGATCAAGGTTTGATCATTTGGACATCTTTATTACATTGCTCCACAAATGTCTCTATTTGGCAGTCACATTTTAGTATGCCTGTGTTTCGCCCATCCTGAAACATTAAATCCACAAAAGACTTTTGTACAATAGTTATAGAAAATATTTGATGTCAGAAATGGGATCCAAGGTTGATCATCTTCATTACATTGCTCCACATATGTCCCTATTTGGCAGTCACATGATAGTACACCTGGGTTTCGCCCATCTTGTAACAATAAATCCACAAAAGACAATACCTTCTACAATAGTTATAGATAACATTTGTTGTCAGAAATGGGATCCAAGGTTTGATCATCCGGACATCTTTATTACATTGCTCCACAAATGTCCCTATTTGGCAGTCACATGATAGTACGCCTGTGTTTCGCCCATTTTGTAACATTAAATCCACAAACGACTTTTCTGCAATAGTTATAGAAAACATTTGGTGTCAGAAATGGGCTCCAAGATTTGATCCTCCGGACATCTTCATTACATTGTTTCACAAATGTCCCTATTTGGCAGTCACATGATAGTACGCCTGTGTTTCGCCCATCTTGTAACATTAAATCCACAAACAACTTTTCTGCAATAGTTATAGGGAACATCTGGTGTCAGAAATGGGATCCAAGGTTTGATCATCTTCATTACATTGCTCCACAAATGTCCGTATTTGGCAGTCACATGATAGTACGCCTTTGTTTTGCCCATCTTGTAACATTAAATCCACAAAATACTTTTCTACAATAGTTATAGAAAACATTTGGTGTCAGAAATGGGACCCAAGGCTTAAACATCCGGACGTCTTTATTACATTGCCCCACAAATGTCCCTATTTGGCAGTCATGTGATAGTATGCCTGTGTTTCAACAATCTCGTAACATTAAATCCACAAAATACTTTTCTACAATAGTTATAGAAAATATTTGATGTCAGAAATGGGATTCAAGGTTTGATCATCTTCATTACATTACTCCACAAATGTCCCTATTTGGCAGTCACGTGATAGTACGCCTGTGTTTCACCCATCTTGTAACATTAAATCCACAAACGACTTTTGTACAATAGTAATAGAAAACATTTGGTGTCAGAAATGGGATCCAAGGATTGAACATCTTCATTACATTACTCCACAAATGTCCCTATTTGGCAGTCACATGATAGTACACCTGTTTTTCGCCCATCTTGTAACAATAAATCCACAAAAGACAATACCTTCTACAATAGTTATAGATAACATTTGTTGTCAGAAATGGGATCCAAGGTTTGATCATCCGGACATCTTCATTACATTGCTCCACAAATGTCCCTATTTGGCAGTCACATGATAGTACGCCTGTGTTTCGCCCTTCTTGTAACATTAAATCCACAAAAGACTTTTCTACAATAGTTATAGAAAACATTTGGTGTCAGAAATGGGCTCCAAGATTTGATCATCAGGACGTCTTTATTACATTGTTTCACAAATGTCCCTATCTGGCAGTCTAATTATAGTACGCCTGTGTTTCGCCCATCTTGTAACATTAAATCCACAAAAGATTTTTCTACAATAGTTATAGAAAACATTTGGTGTCAGAAATGGGCTCCAAGATTTGATCATCAGGACGTCTTTATTACATTGTTTCACAAATGTCCCTATCTGGCAGTCAAATTATAGTACGCCTTTGTTTCGCCCATCTTGTAACATTAAATCCACAAACAACTTTTCTGCAATAGTTATAGGGAACATCTGGTGTCAGAAATGGGATCCAAGGTTTGATCATCTTCATTACATTGCTCCACAAATGTCCGTATTTGGCAGTCACATGATAGTACGCCTTTGTTTTGCCCATCTTGTAACATTAAATCCACAAAATACTTTTCTACAATAGTTATAGAAAACATTTGGTGTCAGAAATGGGACCCAAGGCTTAAACATCCGGACGTCTTTATTACATTGCCCCACAAATGTCCCTATTTGGCAGTCATGTGATAGTATGCCTGTGTTTCGCCAATCTCGTAACATTAAATCCACAAAATACTTTTCTACAATAGTTATAGAAAATATTTGATGTCAGAAATGGGATTCAAGGTTTGATCATCTTCATTACATTACTCCACAAATGTCCCTATTTGGCAGTCACGTGATAGTACGCCTGTGTTTCACCCATCTTGTAACATTAAATCCACAAACGACTTTTGTACAATAGTTATAGAAAACATTTGGTGTCAGAAATGGGATCCAAGGATTGAACATCTTCATTACATTACTCCACAAATGTCCCTATTTGGCAGTCACATGATAGTACACCTGTTTTTCGCCCATCTTGTAACAATAAATCCACAAAAGACAATACCTTCTACAATAGTTATAGATAACATTTGTTGTCAGAAATGGGATCCAAGGTTTGATCATCCGGACATCTTCATTACATTGCTCCACAAATGTCCCTATTTGGCAGTCACATGATAGTACGCCTGTGTTTCGCCCTTCTTGTAACATTAAATCCACAAAAGACTTTTCTACAATAGTTATAGAAAATATTTGATGTCAGAAATGGGATCCAAGGTTTGATCATCTTCATTACATTACTCCACAAATGTCCCTATTTGGCAGTCACATGATAGTACATCTGTGTTTCACCCATCTTGTAACATTAAATCCACAAAATACTTTTCTACAATAGTTATAGAAAACATTAGTTGTCAGAAATGGGATCCAAGGATTAAACGTCTTCATTACATTGCTCCACAAATGTCCCTATTTGGCACGCCTGTCTTTCGTCCACCTTGTCACATTAAATCCACAAAAGACGACACATTCTACAATAGTTATAGAAAACATTTGGTGTCAGAAATGGGATCCAAGGATTGAACATCCATGCGTCTTTATTACATTGCTCCACAAATGTCATTTCCAGTGATGTGAAAAAGAGGAAGATTCCACAATGTTGCCTTCCTCTCGGCAGGCCTGGTGGTGCGAGAAGCCAGCATCGAGATCACTCGGCAGCAGGTGGAGGAACTCTTCGGCCCGGAGGACTTCTGGTGTCAGTGTGTGGCCTGGAGCTCGGCGGGGACCACCAAGAGCCGTAAAGCCCACGTCCGTATCGCCTGTGAGTACTCTTGTTCTGACTCTTTATCCTTCTATCCGAGCCCGAGGACGTGTGTGTCGCTCTCAAACGTGTCCCTTTGAACAGGAAGTGTGCCTGTCTCCTAGGGTACAGTACAGCCTAGACGCCAGCAGAGGAAGTGTGTACACAGAAAAGAGGCCAAAAGAGTGCGTGTTTACTCTGGCGGTCTCCATTCTAGTTCTCACAAAATGGTTTCCAAATGGATGAGACGCCTCCCCAAGTTTGTGCCAATTTGGGCTCCTCCGCCTTTGTTCTTTCCCAAACAGAAGCTGCCATTCAAAGAATGACGAAAGCCCAGAAGAGTTGACAGTTCTAGTTCTCGTTGCAGCGTGAAGGCGACGGCGTTGCAGCATAAAATGCGTGTTACATAACGCGACACACCACGTGGCACCTGAGGCACTTGGAACTGCATTCAGCTCTGCATGGTCCATGTGGCCCGGGTCTGAACACGTCGTTGTAGATCAGGGGTGTCAAACGCATTTTCATTGAGGGCCACATCGCAGTAATGGCTGCTTCCAGAGGGCCGCTTTTTTCAAATTAATTTACATTATGCATGCGGGTAATAACCTGTGATTAATCGTGATTAATCGAAATGCATATGCATTTGATTATTAGATTCTTTTATGTATAATTTGCTTTAAAATCATAAACAATACTTTGCATCAGTCCATCTTAGATGAGATCTGGCCCCGTTTCTGGGTGTTGTTGATAAATGGCTTATGCTCTGCATAGTAGAGTTTTAACTTGCACTTACAGATGTAGCGACAAACTGTAGTTACTGACAGTGGTTTTCTGAAGTGTTCCTGAGCCCATGTGGTGATATCCTTTACACACTGATGTCGCTTTTTGATGCAGTACCGCCTGAGCATACTTGCCAACCCTCCCGTTTTTAGCGGGAGAATCCCGGTATTCAGCGCCTCTCCCGACAACCTCCCGGCAGATATTTTCTCCCGACAAACTCCCGGTATTCAGCCGGAGCTGGAGGCCACGCCCCCTCCAGCTCAATGCCGACCTGAGACTGAGTGGGGACAGCCTGTTCTCACGTCCGCTTTCCCACAATATAAACAGCTTGCCTGCCCAATGACGTCATATCATCTAGGGCTTTTGGTGAGTAGAGTGCACAACTGCGCACACAACAAGGAGACGAAGCAGAAGAACGAGGAAATTACAGACATGGCGACGCCGTCGACGAGCAAGATGAAGAAATACGCTTGCAAGTTCCAAAACGAATGGAAACAAGAATTTCAGTTCATCCAGGACAGTTCGAAGGGGAAGGGGTATGTTGCCTGTACATTTTGTAGAACAGACTTCTCCATTGAACACGGTGGCCGAAATGATATACTCATCATGAACGGAGAAGTTAAACAGGACAATACTGCCATCTAATGGATAGCCACCGGAACACTGAAATTCAAGTATTTATTTTATTTATATGTAAATAAAATATATATATATATATATATATATATATATATATATAAATATATATATATATATATATATATATATATATATATATATATATATATATATATATATATATATAGCTAGAATTCACTGAAAGTCAAGTATTTCATATATATATATATACATATATATATATGAAATACTCGAGTTGGTGAATTCTAGCTGTAAATAACCACGCCCCCAACCACCCCTGTTCACCTGTGGGATGTTCCAAATAAGTGTTTGATGAGCAATCCTCAACTTTTCTCAGTCTTTTTTGCCACTTGTGCCAGCTTTTTTTAAATTAATACTTAATTTAATTAATATGTTAATAAAAACAAAGGTGACGAGCAGATATACAGATATATACAATTTTATTACATGTTATAACAATGACTAATAAAAAGATAATTAGAAGCGTGCTCACAGTTATTTTTAAAGCAAAAAATAAGACATGAACACCATTGGCTAGCTTACGTTATTTGTTTTATAATTGTCTATATTTTTTACAATTACTGAGTTTGTTATTGTAAAAAAAAAAAAAAAACCCAGCCCAAATAAAAAAAAGTAAGAAATCACCCTGTTTCCTCAATACGAACCACAAAAAATTTGCAGCCATGTTGTTGTTATGCTAGAATACACATTCAATGACAGATAATGTTAACTATCTAAATTGCTGTCAGTAGCTAAAAACACTCAAAGCTAATGCGCGTGCACGTGTTACGTACGTGTGTAGTTACGTCATTACGCACTAGAAGCCATAAGAGGGCGGGATATAGCGCTTAAAATCCATTGTAAAGTTAGCGCCCTCTAGACATGTGTGTAAACGTTGCAAACAGCCCCTTTAAGTTAAACAAATGATTTCCAAAATGTAATTACTGAAAACAGAATTTCAAAGATGCATTAAAAATGATTATAAATTAGACCTGTCAAGCAATTAAAATCTTTAATTGCAATTAATAGCATTTTGTCTGTAGCTAACTTGTAATTAATTGCAGATAGAAGTTTTTATCTTAAACAGATCATTTTTTAATACTATCAACATGGGACTGGGAAATATGTTTGCTCTTTGCAATTGTTTATTTAAGTTTTTTTTATGTAGCTCAACCCATTAAGGACACAAACACTCTTTTGCAGACAAACACAGGCTAAGACAATATTGCACATAATATCTGATATACATTGACAAATTGTTAAGTATGATTTGGTGACGCTGACGTTACCCTACTATTTAAAAACAAATTAAATAAAAACAGTACGTCCTGTTTTTGGAGGTGGTATTGTGCTGTGAAGAATAATGCAATCAAAAAAATATTAGAAAAATGGGTATAAATTCAAAACCCAAAACTTGTGAAGTTGGCACGTTGTGTAAATAAAAAACAAAATACAATGATTTGCAAATCCTTTTCAACTTATATTCAATTGAATAGACTGCAAAGAAAATATATTTAATGTTCAAACTGGAAAACACGTGTCAAAAAAGCTGGCACAGGTGGCAAAAAAGACTGAGAAAGTTGAGGAATGCTCATCAAACACTTATTTGGAACATCCCACAGGTGGACAGGCTAATTGGGAACAGGTGGGTGCCATGATTGGGTATAAAAGCAGCTCCCATGAAATGCTCAGTCATTCACAAACAAGGATGGGGCGAGGGTCACCACTTTGTCAACAAATGCCTGAGCAAATTGTTTAAGGCATACTTGCCAACCTTGAGACCTCCAATATCGGGAGGTGGGGGGTAGGGGGGGCTTGGTCGGGGGTGGGGGGGGTGTGTGGTTGGGGGCGCGGGGCGTGGTTGGGGGCGTAGTTATTTACAGCTAGAATTCACCAACTCGAGTATTTCATATATATTTCATATATATATATATATATAAATATATATATGAAATACTTGACTTTCAGTGAATTCTAGCTATATGTATATATATATATATATATTTATTTTATTATACATTATAAATAAAATAAATACTTGAATTTCAGTGTTCTGGTGGCTATCCACTAGATGGCAGCATTATCCCTGTTTAACTTCTCCGTTCATGATGAGTATATCATTTCGGCCACCGTGTTCAATGGAGAAGTCTGTTTTACAAAATTTACAGGCAACATACACCTTCCCCTTCGAACTGTCCTGGATGAACTTAAATTCTTGTTTCCATTCGTTTTGGAACTTGCAAGCGTATTTCTTCATCTGGCTCGTCGACGGCGTCGCCATGTCTGTAATTTCCTCGTTCTTCTGCTTCGTCTCCTTGTTGTGTGCGCAGCCGCAGTTGTGCACTCTACTCTCTAAACGCCCTAGATGTTATGACGTCATTGGGCAGGCAAGCTGTTTATATTGTGGGAAAGCGGACGTGAGAACAGGCTGTCCCCACTCAGGTCCGCATTGAGCTGGAGGGGGCGTGGCCTCCAGCTCCGGCTGAATACCGGGAGATTGTCGGGAGAAAATCTCTGCCGGGAGGTTGTCGGGAGAGGCGCTGAATACCGGGATTCTCCCGCTAAAAACGGGAGGGTTGGCAAGTATGGTTTAAGGACAACATTTCTCAACCAGCTATTGCAAGGAATTTAGGGATTTCACCATCTACGGTCCGTAATATCATCAAAAGGTTCAGAAAATCTGGAGAGATCACTGCACGTAAGCAGCAAGGCTGAAAACCAACATTGAATGCCCGTGACCTTGGATCCCTCAAGCGGTACTGCATCAGAAAGCGGCATAAAGGATATCACCACATGGGCTCAGGCACACTTCAGAAAACCACTGTCAGTAACTACAGTTTGTCGCTACATCTGTAAGTGCAAATTAAAACTGTACTTTGCAAAGCGAAAAGCCATTTATCAACAACACCCATTTATCAACAACACCCATCTCAGTTCGAACATTAAATATCTGGTCTTTGCAGTCTATTCAATTGAATATAAGTTGAAAAGGATTTACAAATTACACAATGTGCCAACTTCACTGGTTTTGTACAATACTTTGGAATAGTTTATAAAAAAATAATGTCAATTCAGTCCTATGTGCATTAAGAGCTGGAGTGTGACCAACATAAAGACATGTGGGCTCGCCCGACTCGATCATGGCTATCTCCTGCACCTGAGAGCAGACATGGGGCCGTGTCTATTTCCTGCCACACTTACTTACCCTCTCCGCATTTGAGTGGCTCATCCAGTGCCGTTATTCCAGCGCCTCTCGGTCTCCCACTGCGGCGTCTCCCGCTGCTCCACCGCCTGTAATCAGCCATGATGAGCGGCCTGCCAGCGCCGACCCATCTCTCACATCACAATGAAGCCCCCCACCTCCCCCTCCACATTAGACCCCGCTGAATGGATTAGCTCCTCAACTGGACGTGGATCTTTTCACAGCCAGACTCTACAGTGCGCCGTTGGTTTCATGGGGGGAAAAAATGGGCTTGTTTCGCTCTCCTCTGCCTTCGTATAGAGTGGAATCACATTGCGGGTCAGAGTTAGAGCGGCGTTTGTAGGAACCTTCGAAATGCCTTTTCAGCGTGTGTGCGAGAGAAGTGTTTTTCAACCTTTTCTGAGCCAAGGCACATTTTTTTTCATTGAAAAAATCCCGAGGCACACCACCAGCAGAAAACATACAAAAATGAAACTCAGCAGCGGATATTGACAGTAAAAAGTATTTCTCGCAATTGTTGGGTATGAATTCAAACCATAACCAAGCATGCATCACTATAGCTCTTGTCTCAAAGTAGGTGTAGTGTCACCACCTGTCACATCACACCCTGACTTATTTTGAGTTTTTTGCTGTTTTCCTGTGTGTAGTGTTTTAGTTGCTCCACACACTAAGTCTTTGCTGTCGTCCAGCATTCTGTTTTTGCTTGCTTTGCAACCAATTCAGTTTTAGTTTCATTTTGCATAGCCATCCCTAATCTTCAATGCCTTTTCTTAGCGGCACTCGCCTTTTGTTTATTTTTTGGTTTAAGCGTTAGACACCTTGTTACCTGCAAACCATCGTCGTCATTCCCGACATCTACAACACAATTAGCTACCTACTGATATGGAAGAGTATTACACGGTTACTCTGCCAAGCTCTAGACAGCACGACACTCAACAACGGCACATTTGCGGATTATGATTACTGTTTTGCAAAACCAAACAATATCTCATGGTACACTAGTGCGCCGCTAATGTGCTAGAGGACAAAGAAAAGTGGGTAAATAAAGGGTATTAAAGGGTAACTTCACTTTTTTGGGGGAATTTTGCCTATTGTTCACAAGCATTATGAATTAATAATTTTTTTAAAAATGCATTCTAACTCGTAAATGAGCCAATGGGAGGTCCTCTATTTCGCCCATTAAACCCCCCCCAAAAAAGCATCCAAAGAGTGCCAACAATAATTGTTAGGTTCAAACACTGATGACATCTATTAAACGAGACAAGAAGCAAGGAATTAAACAGAGACAGAATTAAATTTGGCTCAATTGTACAGTCTCCATCACGCTCTGGCGAAAGATTGTACGCCTCCTCTTTTATTTGGACTTTCCCTGATTACATGGCAACAGCTGTTTCTAAGGGACGGGGGTCGTAAACAGCCAACGCCTTAGGTTACAGAACAGTTTAAAGAAAAGGTCGTAAACAGTTCACAGAAAAGGTCGTAAAACAGATCAAAGAAGAGGTCCCTGGAGGAGAGTCTGGTCCTGCGTCCTCTTCGCTTTGCAGTTCTCGGGTCTAAACAATATATTTCTGTTGATTACAATACATGAAAGAAACAGAACACCTTCATGTTGCTTCCCATCCTACACAGTGGAGTTTTACAAGCCTTCTGCTTAGTAGGATTAAAGACAGCTTTTGTCCTATCGCTGGGAACTCATGGAAACACAAAGTTTTGTGATAACTTAGATACAATTATTTTAACAATAATCCATTTAGTGACTTGAATTTTTACCAAATATTAGTAATATTGTTATTACAATATATATATATATATATATATATATATATATATATATATATATATATATATATATATATATATATATATACACACAAATATGAAGATGAGGTAGACCTCCTCGACTTGGTAATTTGAGAAGTAACTCGCCTGCTGGAAAAGTGTGTGCACCCCTGATACACAATATATTTCTTAAATATATTAACAGTTTATTTAAGGCGGGAACCCTGTTATGCAAAACAAAAATGGCATTGGCTCCTTGGAGGTTGTACTATATTGTGTGTATAGTTTCTTCATCTGTTCAGTTTTTGCAATAATTGAAGGTAATGATGCACATCAACTGCAAATGTTAACGTGCTTTTCTCTCTTTGTAGACTTGAGGAAGACTTTTGACCAAGAGCCCCTCGGGAAGGAGGTATCCCTGGAACAGGAAGTGCTGCTCCAGTGCCGACCACCAGAAGGCATCCCAATGGCTGAGGTAAGATTCAACATAGTATTCACTAGGGTTGTACGGTATACCGGTATTAGTGTAGTACCGCAATACTAATGGGTTCTATTCGGTACTATACCGCCTCTAAAAAGTACCGGTCCCCATGCTTCCATACACACCGCAGCTCACCGGCGTCACAATGTAAACAAACGCCATTGGTGGATCTACACCTGACATCCACTGTAATGATACCAAGTACAGGAGCGTATCTAGTTGATACTACTATGATTACATCTATATTTTTTAGCATCACAACATTTTCTTTCGTTTTTTTAAAGTTTATATTATGTTTATAAATTAAGAAAATATGTCCCTGGACACATGAGGACTTTGAATATGACCAATGTATGATCCTGTAACTACTTACCCAAATTTGTGGTATCATCCAAAACTAATGTAAAGTATCAAAGAACAGAAAATTAAGTGATTATTACATTTTAACAGTGTAGATAGCACATGTTAAAAGAGAAAGTAAGCAGATATTAACAGTAAATGAAACTTGTTCAATTATTGTTCATTTCTGCTTACTTTCTCTTTTAACATTAATAATTCATTTTCTACCACTTGTCCGTAATAAGTTTGATAAAATAATAGAATGATAAATGACACAATATGTTACTGCATATGTCAGCAGACTAATTAGGAGCCTTTGTTGGTTTACTTACTACTAAAAGACAAGTTGTCTAGTATGTTCACTATTTTATTTAAGGACAAACTTGCAATAAGAAACATATGTTTAATGTACCCTAAGATTTTTTTGTTAAAATAAAGCCAATAATGCCATTTTTTGTGGTGCCCTTTATTTAGAAAAAAATATCAAAAAGTACCGAAAAGTATCGAAATATTTATACCAATATTTTGGTACCGGTACCAAAATATTGGTATCGGGACAACACTGGTATCCACATAGATTACTTTTAAGACGTATTCGCAGAGCGGGGTGTGTAGGGACCGGCCTCAAAGCGCAGCTGGCAGGTGATGGGATTACCCAGCTGGGGCTGATCATCCAATCCCCTGCCATACTTATTAGCAGCAGCCGGGCCGAGACACAGCAGTTGGAGTTGGAGTTTGAGCCAGACGCCGAAAGACTGAAAAGTTGCTGGAAAGAGTGCTGACCACAATAATAACATTGTTACACCAGGCTACCGGGCTCACGAGAAGATCTTTGGGGTCAGGAAAACCCACAAGAGGGCAACCTCCACAGTATTACTCCCTGCTGTCCAATCCAGACCGCGGGCGAGGACAATTTTCCGCCGCCGCTTTGGTTAACACCGGTAGAAATGTGAGACTTGACTGTAGAGGGCAAGAGGAGATATAATTAAACCATTTGTTTGCCTTCCTTCCAGTCTACAGTAGACTCTTAAAGGCCTACTGAAATGAGATGTTCTTATTTAAACAAGGATAGCAGGTCCATTCTATGTGTCATACTTGATCATTTCGCGATATTGCCATATTTTTGCTGAAAGGATTTAGTAGAGAACATCGACGATAAAGTTCGCAACTTTTGGTCGCTGATAAAAAAGCTTTGCCTGTACCGAAAGTATTGTGGAGCTCCTCACATCTGCACATTGTTTACAATCATGGCCACCAGCAGCGAGAGCGATTCGGACCGAGAAAGCGACGATTTCCCCATTAATTTGAGCGAGGATGAAAGATTTGTGGATGAGGAAAGTGAGAGTGAAGGACTAGAGGGCAGTGGAAGCGATTCAGATAGGGAAGATGCTGTGAGAGGCGGGTGGGACCTGATATTCAGCTGGGTTTTTATAAAACAGTAAATAAACACAAGACATATATATACTCTATTAGCCACAACACAACCAGGCTTATATTTAATATGCCACAAATTAATCCCACATAACAAAAACACCTCCCCCCGCCCGTCCATATAACCCGCCAATACAAATCAAACACCCGCACAACACACTCAATCCCACAGCCCAAAGTACCGTTCACCTCCGCAAAGTTCATACAGCACATATATTTCCCCCAAAGTTACGTACGTGACATGCACATAGCGGCACGCACGTACGGGCAAGCGATCAAACGTTTGGAAGCCGCAGCTGCGTACTCACGGTAGCGCGTACCCAACTCAAAGTCCTCCTGGTAAGAGTCTATGTTGTCCCAGTTCTCCACAGGCCAATGGTAAAGCTTGACTGTCATCGTTCGGGAATGTAAACAATGAAACACCGGCTACGACGTAGCCGCTACGTGTTTGTGTTGCTGCAGCCGGCCGCTAATACACCGCTTCCCACCTACAGCTTTCTTCTTTGCTATCTCCATTGTTCATTAAACAAATTGCAAAACATTCACCAACACAGATGTCCAGAATACTGTGGAATTTTGCAATGAAAACAGACGACTTAAAGGCCTACTGAAATGAATTTTTTTTAATTTAAACGGGGATAGCAGATCTATTCTATGTGTCATACTTGATCATTTCGCGATATTGCCATATTTTTGCTGAAAGGATTTAGTATAGAACAACGACGATAAAGATTGCAACTTTTGGTATCTGATAAAAAAAAAGGCTTGCCCCTACTGGAAGTAGCGTGACGTAGTCAGTTGAACATATACGCAAAGTTCCCTATTGTTTACAATGATGGCCGCATGAAGTGAGAGAGATTCGGACCGAGAAAGCGACAATTTCCCCATTAATTTGAGCGAGGATGAAAGATTTGTGGATGAGTAAAGTGCAAGTGAAGGACTAGTGGGGAGTTGAAGCTATTCAGATAGGGAAGATGCTGTGAGAGCCGGGGGTGACCTGATATTCAGCTGGGAATGACTACAACAGTAAATAAACACAAGACATATATATACTCTATTAGCCACAACACAACCAGGCTTATATTTAATATGCCACAAATTAATCCTGCATAAAAACACCTGCGTGTTTGTTACGCTAGCTCCTAGCTCCTCTGCTAGCTCCTAGCTCCATAGAACACGCCAATACAATTCAAACACCTGATCAACACACACAATCACTCAGCCCAAAAGACCGTTCACCTAACCCAAGGTTCATAAAGCTTATATATTTTCAAAAAGTTACGTACGTGACGCGCACATACGGTCAAGCTGTCAAATGTTTAGCAGCCAAGGCTGCATACTCACGGTACCTGATATTCAGCTGGGAATGACTACAACAGTAAATAAACACAAGACATATATATACTCTATTAGCCACAACACAACCAGGCTTGTATTTAATATGCCACAAATTAATCCTGCATAAAAACACCTGCGTGTTTGTTATGCTAGCTCCTAGCTCCTATGCTAGCTCCTAGCTCCATAGAACACGCCAATACAATTCAAACACCTGATCAACACACACAATCACTCAGCCCAAAAGACCGTTCACCTAACCCAAGGTTCATAAAGCTTATATATTTTAAAAAAGTTACGTACATACGCAAAAAAAAGTTGCGCACATACGGTCAAGCGATCAAATGTTTAGAAGCCAAAGCTGCATACTCACAGTAGCACGTCTGCGTCTTTGTCATCCAAATCAAAGTAATCCTGGTAAGAGTCTGTGTTGTCCCAGTTCTCTACAGGCGTCTGTGTATCGAAGTCAAAAGTCCTCCTGGTTAGAGTCTCTGTTATCCGAGTTCTTCCATCTTGACTGCATCTTCCGGGAATGTAAACAAAGAAGCGCCGGCTGTCTACTGTTGTTGCTGACTACGTTCGAAAAATACGTCCATTTCGCACCGACAACTTTCTTCTTTGCTTGCTCAGCTTCCTTCTCCATAATGCAATGAACATGATTGCAACAGATTCACGAACACAGATGTCCAGAATACTGTGGAATTATGAAATGAAAACCGAGCTTTTTCGTATTGGCTTCAATGTGGAAGCCATACCCGTGTTCCCCGGTCTACGTCACGCGCATACGTCATCCTCAGAGGCGTTTCGAACCGGAAGTTTAGCGGCAAATTTAAAATGTCACTTTATAAGTTAACCCGGCCGTATTGGCATGTGTTATAATGTTAAGATTTCATCATTGATATATAAACTATCAGACTGCGTGGTCGGTAGTAGTGGCTTTCAGTAGGCCTTTAATAGCTGGCCGCAATGGTGTCCCAAAATCTGTGACGTCACGCGCAAACGTCATCATACCGAGACGTTTTCAGCAGGATATTTCGCGGGAAATTTAAAATTGCACTTTACTAATCTAACCCGTATTGGCATGTGTTGCAATGTTAAGATTTATAAACTATCAGACTGCGTGGTCGGTAGTAGTGGCTTTCAGTAGGCCTTTAAAGCTGCTTTTGAAAAGGCTCACTTGCAGCAACATAAATAGAGGATGAAAGCCTAGATTGATGTGTGTGTGGGGGGGGTGGAGGGGGGGAGGTACTGTAGCGTGTTTGTTGTGGTTGGAATGAACCCTGTCAAGACTTGTGATTGACCTGGAAACGGCGAGTTAACCGAGTGGAACTGCACAACATTTATCCGCACTCAAAGTGCTGACAGGCTAAATGGTCCCAAAGTTTTCAGGCGCTGCTCAACAGACCTGTCCTTAAACAATCCTGGGCTGGAGTTGCTGGCGCAGCCAGAAAAGGGTCTCTTCCCAGGGACTTTCGGGGAGCTCTTTTGGATTTGCCGGGTGCGGCGATTAGGGACACAGCTGGGTTCCGCATTGACACAAATGGCTGACCGTGATTGGCCGAGCGAAGGAGGCGCGGTGCTTGAAAAAAAGTAATTGTTATATTTGGGGAAAACATGTCTTCATTCTGTTAAAACGGGCCAAAATTGCCATCTCTTTTTTTCCAATTTTAAGAATGTTTTCCTCATAAATACAACCCTAAGTCAAAATTTCCAAGTTCCTTGTCGGAAGTTTCAACTGAAACTGGCTGTTTCAATAAGGAGGCACTTGAAGAAAAATGGGCTGCATGGTGGAGTGGCCAAAAAGTTCAATTTTGGTCTCATCACTCCAAATTACTTTGTTCCAGAAGTTTTGAAGCTTGTCTCTGTGCTGTTTGGCGTAATGTAAGCGGGATACTTCATGACATTTGCGCAGAAATGTCTTTCTTCTGGCGACTCGACCATGCAGCCCATTTTTCTTCAAGTGCCTCCTTATTGTGCATCTTGAAACAGCCACACCACCATTTTTCAGAGAGTCCTGTATATCAGCTGAAGTTATTTGTGGATTTTTCTTTGCATCTCGAACAATTTTCCTGGAAGTTGTGGCTGAAATCTTTGCTGGTCTACCTTAATCCCTCATTTTCCGCTTCTTAATCAGCGTTTGAACACTGCTGATTGGCATTCTCAATTCCTTGGATATCTTTTTATACCCCTTTCCAGAAGTTTTGAGGCTTGTCTCTGTGCTGTTTGGCGTAATGTAAGCGGGATACTTTGTGACATTTGCGTAGAAATGGCTTTCTTCTGGCGACTCGACCATGCAGCCCATTTTTCTTCAAGTGCCTCCTTATTGTGCATCTTGAAACAGCCACACCACCATTTTTCAGAGAGTCCTGTATTTCAGCTGAAGTTATTTGTGGATTTTTCTTTGCATCTCGAACAATTTTCCTGGCAGTTGTGGCCGAAATCTTTGCTGGTCTACCTGAATCCCTCATTTTCCACTTCTTAATCAGCGTTTGAACACTGCTGATTGGCATTCTCAATTCCTTGGATATCTTTTTATACCCCTTTCCAGAAGTTTTGAGGCTTGTCTCTGTGCTGTTTGGCGTAATGTAAGCGGGATGCTTTGTGACATTTGCGCAGAAATGTCTTTCTTCTGGCGACTCGACCATGCAGCCCATTTTTCTTCAAGTGCCTCCTTATCTTGAAACAGCCACACCACAATTTTTCAGAGAGTCCTGTATTTCAGCTGAAGTTATTTGTGGATTTTTCTTTGCATCTCGAACAATTTTCCTGGCTGTTGTGGCTGAAATCTTTGCTGGTCTACCTGAATCCCTCATTTTCCACTTCTTAATCAGTGTTTGAACACTGCTGATTGGCATTCTCAATTCCTTGGATATCTTTTTATACCCTTTTCCAGAAGTTTTGAGGCTTGTCTCTGTGCTGTTTGGCGTAATGTAAGCGGGATACTTTGTGACATTTGCGCAGAAATTTCTTTCTTCTGGAGACTCGACCATGCAGCCCATTTTTCTTCAAGTGCCTCCTTATTGTGCACCTTGAAACATCCACACCACCATTTTTCAGAGAGTCCTGTATTTCAGCTGAAGTTATTTGTGGATTTTTCTTTGCATCTCGAACAATTTTCCTGGCAGTTGTGGTCGAAATCTTTGCTGGTCTACCTGAATCCCTCATTTTCCACTTCTTAATCAGCGTTTGAACACTGCTGATTGGCATTCTCAATTCCTTGGATATCTTTGTATACCCCTTTCCTGTTTTATGCAGTTCAATTACCTTTTCTTGCAGATCCTTTGGCAATTATTTTGCCTTCCCCATGACTCAGAATCCAGAAACATCTGTGCAGCACTGGATGAAAGATGCAATGGTCTTTCAGAAGCCCAGAAACTCACTGACCTTTTATACACACACATTAATTACAAGCAAACATGTCACAGGTGAGCATTGGAACCTTGATTAGCCATTCAAACCTGTTTGTGTCAACTTTTGTGCATGTTATCAGGTCAAAGTCACTGGGGTATGTCAACTTTTGATCAGGGTCATTTGGGTACTTTCTTTTGTCATTTTGATTTAATAAGAGTAAACACAGTTGTTTGCCAATAAATAGCTTCACACAACCATTAAGCATGAGTGGAAGAAAGGTTTTCATATTCTCTGAAGAATGGCCAAGAAATCATAAATTCTCCCAGGGTATGTAAACTTATGAGCACGACTGTAAGTAAGAACTTTACACTACTTTATATTAGAAATGGCAACAGCGGAGGATGAATGTACCGTAAAAAGAAGATAGAGGAAAAGAAGAAGCTTATCGACTACGGTGTCGGCACGGACTACAAAGGCGGACGCGCACACATTTTTAGGACTTATGCAGATCTCAAATACAGATCAGCAGGTACCAGAAGGCAAGAAAAGTTGCTTTTGCATAATATTGCGAAACAAAACGCCAGATAATATGTCTTACCTTATACACACACTATAATTAATAGAATAGAATAGAATGGACTTTATGGTCATTATATTTGCATATAACGAGATTAAGGACTCCAATTTAAGGTGCGGTAGTGGAAACCAATATGGAATAAAAATAAATCACATAAGTAATAAAGATAAAAAATAATTTAAATAAACAGACTATTTGTACTATCCAATAACAACAATAAGCAATCCTGTACAATATACAAAACAATATACAAAAAATTGTACAACATACAGAACAAAACAAGAATACCGGAGTTATAAAGTTATAATACTCCTATGTTGAAGCACAGTACAATACATCAAGCGGTGCGGCTTCATACCAAAATTATTCATAATTAAAATAATTAAATAATTAAAAATCACAATTAAACTTGCATGCTACTTACACATACAAAGTATCCAGTAACAAATGTGTCCGCATCATTTAAATTTCTGCGTCATGATCTTAATTTAATGAATTATTATGACCACTAAAGGTCGTCAAAACACAAATATCACTCCACTTCAAAAGATTAGTGTTTTTTTGTAATTTTCACTCACATGATCATCACTACAAAATAATAAAAGTATGCACTATTAGTTGTACTCACGTCGTATTGGATTAATATCAATTCCGGCCAATAATCAAGGCTCTATTATCGGTATCGTATCGGAAGTGAAAAAGCTGTATCTATACACCCCTTTGTTAATAAATGACCCTATGGCAGGCCTGGGCAATTATTTGGACACAGGGCGCCAAATTTAGAGGGAAAAAAATGTGTCTGGGGGTTGGTATATCTATTTTTAGGAGCACTAATTCAAAACCTCACAATGTCTGATTGAATGCTAAAAACGTTATGACAGACCGCCTTAAAAAACAGAATGGAATTTTTAAATGTTCTACTGAATGAGACACCCAGAATGTACATGAAAATAAAGAATGTGGGATTTACAATATTAACTATGAAGGATAAAACACTGAATATTGACAACATATGAACGTCACACCCCCTCTCCATCCACATATTTTACTATCAAGCGAAACGCCACGCCGTCCCCTCTCTTTAATGATCGCCTCTTTGTGGTAATGTGTGTGTCCAAGCAATGCCCAGTAGAATACATTGTGGTGGTCTGCAAGTCCATGCATTTCTTGGTCTGACGATGCATGTACAGAAACCTGCTCTCATATTCTTTAATTACCCCGCCTTACCTCATGGTTAAAGAAAGACAAACGTTCCATTGCATCATGTATTTTTTTCTTGCTTTTCTCCTCCGTCTCTGAGCTCAAACACAGCTGGGGAAAAGTGAAAACTGCATCAGGCATTTTCTTACTCCGCCAGAGATGGGGGGTGGGGGGGTGAAAAAAAAAACAGATGTGCGACATCTTGGGTTTCATCTGGATCAGGAGAAATATGTTGCAGTCGCTGCGATGGAAAGATCTGTCATATTTCACCCGAAGGAGAAGATGAGATGTGGAGAGCCGGTGTGGTTGCTCGACTGCGGCTTCAAACCCAAACACTCGTAACAATTTTGTTATTAAATCACGCTGACTGCATGCGATAGACTTGGTCCGACTCGGTTTCTGTGGTGTTGCAGCTTTGTAGCTCGGTCGGAAAGACAAATCGCGCTGACTAACCGGTGATAATTTAGTGGGGGGGGGTTTGTGCAAAAAGTACTGTACTGTAATTACACCTCAGGGGATTGACGTGGAAACGACACACACTACCGTTCAAAAGTTTGGGGTCACCCAAACAATTTTGTGGAATAGCCTTCATTTCTAAGAACAAGAATAGACTGTCGAGTTTCAGATGAAAGTTCTCTTTTTTTTGGCCATTTTGAGCGTTTAATTGACCCCACAAATGTGATGCTCCAGAAACTCAATCTGCTCAAAGGAAGGTCAGTTTTGTAGCTTCTGTAACGAGCTAAACTGTTTTCAGATGTGTGAACATGATTATTTCTAATCATCAATTAGCCTTCTGAGCCAATGAGCAAACACATTGTACCATTAGAACACTGGAGTGATAGTTGCTGGAAATGGGCCTCTATACACCTTTGTAGATATTGCACCAAAAACCAGACATTTGCAGCTAGAATAGTCATTTACCACATTAGCAATGTATAGAGCAGGGGTCACCAACGCGGTGCCCGCGGGCACCAGGTAGCCCGTAAGGACCAGATGAGTAGCCCGCTGGCCTGTTCTAAAAATAGCTCAAATAGCAGCACTTACCAGTGAGCTGCCACTATTTTTTAATTTGTATTTATTTACTAGCAAGCTGGTCTCGCTTTGCCCGACATTTTTAATTCTAAGAGAGACAAAACTCAAATAGAATTTGAAAATCCACGGAAATATTTTAAAGACTTGGTCTTCACTTGTTTAAATAAATTCATTAATTTTTTCAGAAAGACAATTTTAGAGAAAAATTACAACCTTAAAAATGATTTTATGATTTTTAAACACATATACCTTTTTACCTTTTAAATTCCTTCCTCTTCTTTCCTGACAATTTAAATCAATGTTCAAGTAAATTATTTTTTTTGTTGTAAAGAATATTAAATACATTTTAATTTAATTCTTCATTTTAGCTTCTGTTTTTTCGACGAAGAATATTTGTGAAATATTTCTTCAAACTTATTATGATTAAAATTCAAAAAAAAAAATTCTGGCAAATCTAGAAAATCTGTAGAATCAAATTTAAATCTTATTTCAAAGTCTTTTGAATTTCTTTTAAAATTTTTGTTGTGGAAAATCTAGAAGAAATAATGATTTGTCTTTGTTAGAAATATAGCTTTGTCCAATTTGTTATATATTCTAACAAAGTGTAGATTGGATTTTAACCATTAAAATATGTCATCAAAATTCTAAAATTAATCTTAATCAGGAAAAATTACTAATGATGTGCCATAAATTATTTTTTTTATTTTTTCAAAAAGATTCGAATTAGCTAGTTTTTCTCTTCTTTTCTTCGGTTGAATTTTGAATTTTAAAGAGTCGAAATTGAAGATAAACTATGTTTCAAAATTTAATTGTCATTATTTTCGTGTTTTCTCCTCTTTTAAACCGTTCAATTAAGCGTAAATATCATTAATTATTAATAGTAACATAAAGTTAAAGGTAAATTGAGCAAATTGGCTATTTCTGGCAATTTATTTAAGTGTGTATCAAACTGGTAGCCCTTCGCATTAATCAGTACCCAAGTAGTAGCTCTTGGTTTCAAAAAGGTTGGTGACCCCTGGTATAGAGTGTATTTCTTTCAAGTTAAGACTAGTTTAAAGTTATCTTCATTGAAAAGTACAGTGCTTTTCCTTCAAAAATAAGGACATTTCAATGTGACCCCAAACTTTTGAACGGTAGTGTACTTTATTAATTAGGTTTTGTCAATACAGAAAATGCTTTGAAATTGTAACCAAAAATGTCATTTTTGTTTCAAAGTTTTACCTTTCTAAGGCCTTGTTCACACTGTGACCTGCAAAAAGTCAGTGTTCAAAAACAAGAATATTAGGGGTATTTTATTTGATTTAAGCAAAATTATCTGCCAATAGAACAAGAACATTCGGCTTGTCAAGACTTTCCAAAACAAGTAAAATTAGCTAAACTCAATGAACCCAAAAATACCTTAAAATAAGTATATCCTCACTAATAACAACTGTACTACTATAGGAGTATGTATTGTCTATTGTTTCATTGGAAATAAAATAGCAAAGTCCATTTGGCTGTTTTAATTATGAGACACAATTGTGTCAAAGTCATGAATTTTTTTTTTACGTGCTTGAAATAAGAAATTATTACTTTAAAAAAAGTAGTTTTATACTTGTGAGTGTTGATGACACAGCTTTGCCACAGTTGATATTCTAGTTTCAAGCATGTTTTACTCAATATAGGTCATACAATCCCATTACAAGCTGTAATATCTTACTGAGATCATTTAGGACCAAAACCCTTAAAACAAGTAAAACACTCGAACATAAAATCTGCTTAGTGAGAAGAATGATCTTATCAGACAGAAAATAAGCAAATATCACCCTTATTTGAGATATTTCATCTTACTTAGATTTCACTTTTTGCAGTGTGACCTGTATCAGATGTTTTCATGTCAGTCTGAATAGTGCATTTCGGAATTTTTCCTATTTGACCCAGGACTCTGATACCTACCGGTACCAAAATGTATTTCGATACTTTTCGATACCTTTCGATACTTTTCTAAATAAAGGGGACCGCAAATTGACCAATTGTTACCATGAATTGATTTACGTGGACCCCGACTTAAACAAGTTGAAAAACTTATTCGGGTGTTACCATTTCAATTGTACGGAATATTTACTGTACTGTGCAATCTACTAATAAAAGTTTCAATCAATCAATCAAAACAAAAAAATTTCATGATTGCCATTATTTTAACAAAACATCTTTGGGTACATTAAACATATGTTTCTTATTGGGGACGGCGTGGCAACCTGAGGGTTCCTGGTTCAATCCCCACCTTCTACCAACCTCGTCACGTGCGTTGTGTTCTTGAGAAAGACACTTCACCCTTGCTCCTGATGGGTCGTGGTTATGGCCTTGCATGGCATTTCCCGCTATCAGTGTGTGAATGGGTGAATGTGGAAATAGTTTCAAAGCGCTTTGAGTACCTTGAAGGTAGAAAAGCGCTATACAAGTATAACCCATTTACCATTGCAGTCGAAGAACAATTTAGGCCTTAAATAAAATGTCTTCTTATTCATATACTTTTTCCAATTTTCTGGTAATCAGACCATATTTTCGGTATATTCGATGGAATCTTTACCTGACATGTTTTCGACTGTCCTCTGCAGTCTTCTTCAGGTCAGGTGACCCTTCTGAACAGTCCAAACGTGTTTGTGTGTGCATAAATGAAGGTGTGTGTTGCTGGACATAATCTGGACTGTATATAAATGTTTATTTTGAAAATGTAATTTTTGTTTACAGATTATATGCAATCTGTTGTTGCGTTCCCTAATTTTGAGTGTACATAAATGAAGGTGTGTGTTGCTGAGCCCGACCTGGACATAATCTGGACTGGACCTGGTTTTAAGAACCCTTTAAACCAGGGGTCACCAACCTTTTTGAAACCAAGAGCTACTTCTTGGGTACTGATTAATGCGAAGGGCTACCAGTTTGATACACACTTAAATAAATTGCCAGAAATAGCCAATTTGCTCAATTTACCTTTAACTCTATGTATGTTATTATTAATAATTAATGATATTTACACTTAATTGAACGGTTTAAAAGAGGAGAAAACACGAAAAAAATGACAATTAAATTTTGAAACATAGTTTATCTTCAATTTCGACTCTTTAAAATTCAACCGAAAAAAAGAAGAGAAAAACTAGCTGATTCAAATCTTTTTGAAAAAATTTAAAAAAATAATGTATGTAACATTTTTAGTAATTTTTCCTGATTAAGATTAATTTTAGAATTTTGATGACATGTTTTAAATAGGTTAAAATCCAATCTGCACTTATAACAAATTGGACCAAGCTATATTTCTAACAAAGAGAAATCATTATTTCTTCTAGATTTTCCAGAACAAAAATTTTAAAAGAATTTCAAAAGACTTTGAAATAACATTTAAATTTGATTCTACAGATTTTCTAGATTTGCCAGAATAATTTTTTTGTATTTTAATCATAATAAGTTTGAAGAAATATTTCACAAATATTCTTTGTCGAAAAAACAGAAACTAAAATGAAAAATTAAATTAAAATGTATTTATTATTCTTGACAATAAAAAAATAAATTTACTTGAACATTGATTTAAATTGTCAGGAAAGTAGAGGAAGGAATTTAAAAGGTAAAAAGGTATATGTGTTTAAAAATCCTAAAATTATTTTTAAGGTTGTATTTTTTCTCTAAAATTGTCTTTCTGAAAGTTATAAGAAGCAAATTAAAAAAAATAATGAATTTATTTAAACAAGTGAAGACCAAGTCTTTAAAATATTTTCTTGGATTTTCAAATTCTATTTGAGTTTTGTCTCTCTTAGAATTAAAAATGTCGGGCAAAGCGAGACCAGCTTGCTAGTAAATAAATAAAATTAAAAAAATAGAGGCAGCTCACTAGTAAGTGCTGCTATTTGAGCTATTTTTAGAACAGGCCAGCGGGCTACTCATCTGGTTCTTACGGGCTACCTGGTGCCCGCGGGCACCGCGTTGGTGACCCCTGCTTTAAACAATCTAATTTCATTGACAACCTGGTCTGGTGAAGATAAGGTCCTTTTAAAAAATAAAATAAGATAAATAAATAAAAAAAACATTGTGGAAGTCGCTTCCTAGCGGTACCACTGACATATACTTCACAGGAGCCAGGCTAACCAAGTTGAACAAAGTTTTAACGTACATCTATTTATCAAAGTCTTTCTCCAGCAGAACGTGACTTTTCAGTCACGTCCGTATCCTCTCTCTCCTCCTGCTCCTGGCCGCATACTGTCAAAGACAACAGATGATTAGATTAACACGTACCACCTGTGAAATCTAATCACCTGCCAGCTGTGTCTCGCCGTCAGCACTGCCACGCCCCCGTCTGATGGTGCTCTGTCCTCAGCACCATGGACAGAGGCGGTGACCTTTGCTCCTGCAGGCAGCGCTGGCAACATCTCCCTCCACAAACATTTTCTTGAATAAAAAAGAAAGTAAAACAATATAAAAACAGTTACATGGAAAATAGTAATTAATGAAAATGAGTAAAATTAACTGTAAAAGGTTAGTACTATTAGTGGACCAGCAGCACGCACAATCATGTGTGCTTACGGACTGTATCCCTTGCAGATTGTATTGATATATATTGTAGGAACCAGAATATTAATAAGGGAGGGATGTTTTTTGGGTTCGTGCACTAATTGTAAGTGTATCTTGTGTTTTTTATGTTGATTTAATAAAAAAAAAAAAAAAAAAATTCCATCTAATATACCGAAAATATGGTCTGATTACAGGAAAATTGGAAAAAGCCTTACTTACATTTTAAAAAATGCGGACAAATAGTCCTTTCGTACAAGAGAACACATTGCTGTCTTTGTCTAGTTCTGCCCTGACGTACAGTATCTCACACATCTTATGCATTTTTTATTGCAATATATCTTTTCAAGGGACAATGCTGTAGTCATGAAACTTGGATATGTATGCCTTGCATTGCACGGTGGATTTACTATCCACTGAAAATGAATTGAGACACCGCCATCCATCCATCCAGGGCCACCCCACCCCACCCCACCCCGCCCTAGAGGCAAAACTCTCGCTGTGCATCGGGCC
Organism: Entelurus aequoreus; assembly: GCF_033978785.1. Taxonomy (NCBI): domain Eukaryota; kingdom Metazoa; phylum Chordata; class Actinopteri; order Syngnathiformes; family Syngnathidae; genus Entelurus; species Entelurus aequoreus. The sequence continues at coordinate 5,056,807 of NC_084751.1, forward strand.
CCGTGTTACACACTGCAAAAAGTCAGTGTTCAAAAACAAGAAAAAAAAATACAAAAATGAGGGGTATTTTATTTGAACTAAGCAAAATTGTCTGCCAATAGAACAAGAAAATTCGGCTTGTCAAGACTTTCCAAAACAAGTAAAATTAGCTAACCTCAATGAACCCCAAAATACCTTAAAATAAGTATATTCTCACTAATAACAAGTGCACTTTTCTTGGTAGAAAAAAAATATGTTGAAAAATATTCTTAAATTAAGTAAATGCTAGTGTCATTATCTTGACGACATCTCGGCATCATGATTTATTTGTTCATGCTTGAAGTACGAAATTATTACTTTAAAAAAGTAGTTTTATACTTGTGAGTGTTGATGACACAGCTCTTGCAACACTTGATATTCTAGTTTCAAGCATGTTTTACTCAATATAGGTCATCAAATCTCAGCTGTAATATCTTACTGCAGTGTTTTTCAACCTTTTTTGAGCCAAGGCACATTTTTTGCGTTGAAAAAATGCGGAGGCACACCACCAGCGGAAATCATCAAAAAATGAAACTCAGTTGACAGTAAAAAGTCGTTGTCGCAATTGTTGGATACGACTTTAAAGCATAACCAAGCATGCATCACTATAGCTCTTGTCTCAAAGTAGGTGTACTGTCACCACCTGTCACATCCCGCTGTGATTTATTTGGAGTTGTTTGCTGTTTTCCTGTGTGTAGTGTTTTAGTTCTTGTCTTGCGCTCCTATTTTGGTGGCTTTTCCTGTTTTGTTGGTATTTTCCTGTAGCAGTTCCATGTCTTCCTTTGAGCGATAGTCCCCGCATCTACTTTGTTTTAGCAATCAAGAATATTGCAGTTGTTTTTATCCTTCTTTGTGGGGACATTGTTGATTGTCATGTCATGTTCGGATGTACTTTGTGGACACTGTCTTTGCTCCACAGTAAGTCTTTGCTGTTGTCCAGCGTTCTGTTTTTGTTTACTTTGTAGCCAGTTCAGTTTGAGTTTCGTTCTGCATAGCCTTCCCTAAGCTTCAATGCCTTTTCTTAGGGGCACTCACCTTTTGTTTATTTTTGGTTTAAGCATTAGACACCTTTTTACCTGCACACTGCCTCCCGCTGTTTCCGACATCTACAAAGCAATTAGCTACCGGCTGCCACCTACTGATATGGAAGAGTATTACACGGTTACTCTGCCGAGCTCTAGACAGCACCGACACTCAACAACAACACATCATTTGCAGACTATAATTACTGGTTTGCAAAAAATGTTTTTAACTCAAATAGGTGAAATTAGATAATCTCCCACGGCACACCAGACTGTATCTCACGGCACACTAGTGTGCCGCGGCACAGTGGTTGAAAAACACTGTCTTACTGAGATCATTTAGGACCAAAACCCTTAAAACAAGTAAAACACTCTAACATGAAATCTGCTTAGTGAGAAAAATTATCTTATCAGACAGAAAATAAACAAATATCACCCTTATTTGAGATATTTAATCTTACTTAGATTTCAGTTTTTGCAGTGTAAGCACAATTTAATTTGGAGCCCCACTGTCACTATTGCCGTATTTTCGGTCTTTTAGTAATAAGTAAGCAAACAAAGGCTCCTAATTAGTCTGCTGACATATGCAGTAACGCAGTGTTTTTCAACCACTGTGCCGCGGCACCGTGAGATATTGTCTGGTGTGCCGTGGGAAATTATGCAACTTCACCAAGTTGGTCCAAAAAATATTTTTTTGCAAATCAATAATTAGAATTAGAGTTGTCCGATAATGGCTGTTTTGCCGATATTCCGATATTTTCGAACTCTTAATTACCGATTCCGATGTCAACCGATACCAGGCCTGGGCAATTATTTTGACTCGGGGGCCAAATTTAGAGGAAAAAAATGTGTCTGGGGGCCAGTATATCTAGTTTTAGGAAAACTAATACAAAACCTCACAATAAAGTCTGATTGAATGCTAAAAATGTTATGACAGACCGCCTTAAAAAACGGAATGGAATTTTATTGTTTTCTATGAAGGGTAAAACACTGAATATTGACAACATATGAACGTCACACCCCCTCTCAATCGACGTATTTTACGATCAAGCCAAATGCAACAAAAATGCAACAAAGGGCAAAATATGAACGTGAAGAGTAAAAATAAACCCACCTACAATCTGATACATCTGATATATCACTAAGCTTTACAACTTTCTTGTAAAAATCTCCTTCCACGTCTGTCCCTGACACCCGCATTTCAGGCTTTGGAAACACTCTGTGGAAACGCTCCCCACCCACACCGCTTGGTGCCTCGTCTGAGCTGCTGTGACGTAGATTACCATAGTAACTCATTCGATTACCATAGTAACTAATTCGATTACCATAGTAACTAGAAGGGTTGTACGGTATACGGATATTAGTATAGTACCGCGACACTAATGAATCATATTCGGTACCATACCGCCTCTGAAAAGTAGCGGTCCGCCACACCCTAAGATTTTTTGTAAAAATAAAGCCAATAATGCAATTTTTCTGGTCCCCTTTAATTAGAAAAGTATCGAAAAGTATCGAAATAATATTGGTATCAGGACAACAGTTGCATAATTTCCCACGGCACACCAGACAATATCTCACGGCACAGTGGTTGAAAAACACTGTGTTACTGCATATGTCGGCAGACCAATTAGGAGCCTTTGTTTGCTTACTTACTACTAAAAGACCGGAAATACGGTAATAGTGACATTGGGGCTCCAAAATGAAATTGTGCTTAGGGCCCTGCATCCATCCATTCATGTTGACAGTCTGGGGGCTGCATGAGTGCTGCCAAGATTGGAGAGCTACAGTTCATGATCATGAATTCCAACATGCACTCATTACCAGTGTCACTGTCAGCCTTGGGGGGAAATGTGAAGTATCTCAAAGTCTGCGTCAAACACATGATTCCAGTCTTCAAGCCATTGTCGCAGGTTCCCATCGTCATACGGACATAACTATTTAGCGGCGTAGGAATTGTGGAGAATGCCTATATGTTTAAGAGTTATTTCTGTATTCATAGTCATGTTTAAAGCAGCTAGTGCTTTTCCATTTGTACTCTTTCTATTTTTTTATGTTATGTCCGCAAGTACCTTGAAGGCTTGCACTGTAGGAGTTGGAGTACTCCCTTTTGTCTTATCTGTAGTGGAACAATGAGGCTATGTTCCTTTCCAGAGAGGTGGGGGGCTTTCTTCATGTGCAAGAAGTTGGCTCTTCCGTTCGAGTGTTAGAACAACTTAGGAAGCCGGTATGAATGTATTGGTCTGGGTCAGGGGTCGGCAACCCAAAATGTTGAAAGAGCCATATTGGACCAAAAAAAACAAAAACAAATCTGTATGGAGCCGCAAAAAATTAAAAGCCATATTACATGTGTCATGAGATATACATTTAATTAAGAGGACTTAAAGGAAACTAAATTAGCTCAAATATAGCTACAAATTAGGCATAATGATGCAATATGTACATATAGCTAGCCTAAATAGCATGTTAGCATCGATTAGCTTGCAGTCATGCAGTGACCAAATATGTCTGATTAGCACTTCACACAAGTCAATAACATCAACAAAACTCACCTTTGTGCACTCAAGTACAACGTTAAGAGTTTGGTGGACAAAATGAGACAGAAAAATAAGTGGCATAAAACACGTCCTAGAAAGTCGGAGAAAGTTATGCATGTAAACAGACTATACGGTGAGTTCAAGGACCGCCAAAATAAGTAGGACAAAACGGCGCTCGCCAAATACTTGAATCAGTGAAGCATATTTAATATAAACAGTGTGATTTATAACAATTACGGAGGTTTGTGTCATGTTTGTCCTCCTACAGAAACCATACTAAAACAAAAAAATTGATTTTTTTTTCCCCCTCATCTTTTTCCATTCTTCATACATTTTTGAAAAATCTCCAGAGAGCCACTAGGGTGGCGCTAAAGAGCCGCATGCGGCTCTAGAGCCGCGGGTTGCCGACCCCCGGTCTGGGTGGTTCTCTTGAAATTTCAGTAAAACTTGATGATATTCCTATTCTGTCTTGGTGGTCCTTTTTACTCAGCATATATGTCATCGAAAGAACTTGGGATTGACCAGTAACTTAGATTCCCTGGGAGGAAGAGCTGGTTGACGCAACAGAAGAAAGAAAAAGCGAGGGTGATTTGGCAGCAGAGGAATCCGCGGTCCTTCCCTGTAATGTGGGTTTTTGTAGCCGAGAGCTACCAAAAGATTTAGTAATAAAGATGAAGAGGACAACGGAAAGGGGCTAGAGCTCCACACGGAACCTTCCCCTTTCAGATCCTCAGCGAGAGGCTTTCATTAAAATCCCCAAAAAGGGCTTTGCACACTCGTCTCCTTTCATAGCCAATAATGTGTGTCCGCCTCATAAAACGGACTTAAATCTCCTCCGTGAAAGAATGCGGCTTTATTGTTCCCGTCCTCCCAACGCGCCTCCAGCGGAGAGCCCTCCTCACAGCGCCCCGGAGAAAGACGGGAGTTCAGAGGTGATGCGGCGCCGGTTTCCATGGAAGCCGCACTTGGAGTCAGGCATCTCTTCGGTCAGTCGGGGTCCTGCCGCGTTATCGTGGGTACCGGAGTCACCGATGCTCTGCTGCCATGATTAAATCCACCGGGAACAAAGTGTCCGCGCTGCAGTTTAATACAAAACCAGTGAAGTTGGCACGTTGTGTCATTCGTAAATAAAAATACAAAGATTTAAAAATCCTTTTAAACTTATATACAATTGAATAGACTGCAAAGACAAGATATTTAATGTTTGAACTGAGAATTTTCTTTGCACATAATCAACTTAGAATTGAATTGGCAGCAACACATTGCAAAAAAGTTGTCACAGGGGCATTTTTACTACTGTGTTACATGGCCTTTCCTTTTAACAACACTCAGTAAACATTTAGGAACTCTTGCTTGATGTACAGCTTAAGTTGTTCAACAGTCCGGGGGTCTCCGTTGTGGTATTTTAGGCTTCATAATGCGCCACACATTTTCAATGGGAGACAGGTCTGGACTACAGGCAGGCCAGTCTAGTACCAGCACTCTTTTACTATAAAGCCACGATGTTGTAACACGTGGCTTGGCATTGTCTTGCTGAAATAAGCAGGGGCGTCCATGATAACGTTGCTTGGATGGCAACGTATGTTGCTCCAAAACCTGTATGTACCTTTCAGCATTAATGGTGCCTTCACAGATGTGTAAGTTACCCATGCCTTGGGCACTAATACACCCCCATACCATCACACATGCTGGCTTTTCAACTTTGCGCCTAGAACAGTCCGGACGGTTCTTTTCCTCTTTGTTCCAGAGGACACGACGTCCACAGTTTCCAAAAACAATTTGAAATGTGGACTCGTCAGACCACAGAACACTTTTCCACTTTGCATCAGTCCATCTTGGATGAGCTCAGGCCCAGCAAAGCCGACGGAGTTTCTGGGTGTTGTTGATAAATGGCTTTCGCTTTGCATAGTAGAGTTTTAACTTGCACTTACAGATGTAGAGACCAACTGTAGTTACTGACAGTGGTTTTCTGAAGTGTTCCTTAGCACATGTGGTGATATCCTTTACACACTGATGCCGCTTTTTGATGCAGTACCACCTGAGGGATCGAAGGTCACAGGCATTCAATGTTGGTTTTCAGCCTTGCTGCTTACATGCAGTGATTTCTCCTGATTTTCTGAACCTTTTGATGATATTGCGGACCGTAGATGGTGAAATCCCTAAATTCCTTGCAATAGCTGGTTGAGAAATGTTGTTCTTAACCAATTTGCTCGCACATTTTTTGACAAAGTGGTGACCCTCACACCATCCTTGTTTGGGAATGACTGAGCATTTCATGGAAGCTGCTTTTATACCCAATCTTACGGGTCGACAAGGGGGAAGGAGACGGCACGACAACAGAGGATCTGGCTCAACGGGTTTTATTGAGCACTTGATGATTACGTGGGGTGTGTATGCTACTATGTGTGTGAATGGAATGCTATGTGTGGAAATTAACCGTATGTAAATACCGGAGGGTTTGTTGGAGTGCGTGTTAGATGTGGCGGCGTCCAAGTCCAGAGGGGAAGGAGCAAAGAGGTCCCTGGTCGTGGGGCAGGAGAGAGGCGTCCAGAAGTCCGAGCGTGGGATCGGGGAAGGCAATCAAAGTCCGGGGGGAAGAGCAGCAGCTAAAGCTGAGACACGGAGGGCTGTGGTGGGCAAGAGACGACAAGGACAATCAGGACAAGGCACGAGGGAGACAAGCGAGCGAGAGAGAGAGAGAGCAGGAGAGGAGTCAGAGACGAGAAGCTTACTGTACACAGGGCTACGTTCCGACGAGGAGAAGTCAGCGGCGAGGCTCTTTATACTGTCGCTTCTCATTAGGTCCAGGTGCGTAGATTGAAGCTCGCCTCCGGCTGTGGCGGCGCGTGGGCGTGTCTAGCGGAGCTCACAGTGGAGCTTCTAGGTTGCTCCCGCAGAAGAGGGAGAAGCAGACTGCGCCTGCGCCGTAACACAATCATGGCACCCGCCTGTTCCCAATTAGCCCGTTCACCTGTGGGATGCTCCAAATAAGTGTTTGATGAGAATTCCTCAACTTTTTCAGTCTTTTTTGCCACTTATGCCAGCTTTTTTGAAACATGTTGCAGGCTGCAAATTCCAAATGAGCTAATATTTGCAAAAAAATAACTAAGTTTTCCAGTTAGAACTTTAAGTATCTTGTCTTTGCAGTCTATTCAATTGAATATAAGTTGGAAAGGATTTCCAAATCATTGTATTCTGTTTTTATTTACCATTTACACAACCTGCCAACTTCACTGGTTTTGGGTTTTGTACATTTGAGGTTTAGTAGACCTAGACCAGGGGTCGGCAACCCAAAATGTTGAAAGAGCCATATTGGACCAAAAAAACAAAAACAAATCTGTCTGGAGCCGCAAAAAATTAAAAGCCATATTACATGTGTCATGAGATATAAATTTAATTAAGAGGACTTAAAGGAAACTAAATTAGCTCAAATATAGCTACAAATTAGGCATAATGATGCAATATGTACATATAGCTAGCCTAAATAGCATGTTAGCATCGATTAGCTTGCAGTCATGCAGTGACCAAATATGTCTGATTAGCACTTCACACAAGTCAATAACATCAACAAAACTCACCTTTGTGCACTCATGCACAACGTTAACAGTTTGGTGGACAAAATGAGACAGAAAAAGAAGTGGCATAAAACACGTCCTAGAAAGTCGGAGCAAGTTATGCATGTAAACAGACTATACGGTGAGTTCAAGGACCGCCAAAATAAGTAGGACAAAACGGCGCTCGCCAAATACTTGAATCAGTGAAGCATATTTAATATAAACAGTGTGATTTATAACAATTACGGAGGTTTGTGTCATGTTTGTCCCCCTACAGAAACCATACTAAAACAAAAAAATTGATTTTTTCTTTTTCCATTCTTCATACATTTTTTGAAAAATCTCCAGAGAGCCACTAGGGCGGCGCTAAAGAGCCGCATGCGGCTCTAGAGCCGCGGGTTGCCAAACCCCGACCTAGACCAAGTGTACTCTCACATTGTCAATCAACATTTGTTTTACTTCTTAACTGGAAAAGGCACAATGGCAATAAAAACGATGGCGTGGACTCATTTCTAACCAACTGTAAGTCATATGTGGAAAAGTATCCATCTGAACACTAGTTTGTAACCGTCAGGCCCTTGTAGCCAATCAGCGGCAGGAAGAGAGTCACTTGTGGAAAAGGTGGCGCCGTACCAATAATGACAAAATCGAGGAAAACGAGAGTTATTTATGAGCTATCTAATTATATGCTCAGGGATCAAACCTGTTTTCATTGAGGTCCACATCGAAGTAAAAAAAAAAAAAATATGCGTACAGCAGGGGTCACCAACGCGGTGCCCGCGGGCACCAGGTAGCCCGTAAGGACCAGATGAGTAGCCCGCTGGCCTGTTCTAAAAATATCTCAAATAGCAGCACTTACCAGTGAGCTGCCTCTATTTTTTAAATTGTATTTATTTACTAGCAAGCTGGTCTCGCTTTGCCCGACATTTTTAATTCTAAGAGAGACAAAACTCAAATAGAATTTGAAAATCCAAGGAAATATTTTAAAGACTTGGTCTTCACTTGTTTAAATAAATTCATTAATTTTTTTACTTTGCTTCTTATAACTTTCAGAAAGACAATTTTAGAGAAAAATTACAACCTTAAAAATGATTTTAGGATTTTTAAACACATATACCTTTTTACCTTTTAAATTCCTTCCTCTTCTTTCCTGACAATTTAAATCAATGTTCAAGTAAATTATTTTTTTTGTTGTAAAGAATATTAAATACATTTTAATTTAATTCTTCATTTTAGCTTCTGTTTTTTCGACGAAGAATATTTGTGAAATATTTCTTCAAACTTATTATGATTAAAATTCAAAAAAATTATTCTGGCAAATCTAGAAAATCTGTAGAATCAAATTTAAATCTTATTTCAAAGTCTTTTGAATTTCTTTTAAAAAATTTGTTCTGGAAAATCTAGAAGAAATAATGATTTGTCTTTGTTAGAAATATAGCTTGGTCCAATTTGTTATATATTCTAACAAAGTGTAGATTGGATTTTAACCATTAAAATATGTCATCAAAATTCTAAAATTAATCTTAATCAGGAAAAATTACTAATGATGTTCCATAAATTATTTTTTTTATTTTTTCAAAAAGATTCGAATTAGCTAGTTTTTCTCTTCTATTTTTCGGTTGAATTTTGAATTTTAAAGAGTCGAAATTGAAGATAAACTATGTTTCAAAATTTAATTGTCATTTTTTTTCGTGTTTTCTCCTCTTTTAAACCGTTCAATTAAGTGTAAATATCATTAATTATTAATAATAACATAAAGTTAAAGGTAAATTTAGCAAATTGGCTATTTCTGGCACTTTATTTAAGTGTGTATCAAACTGGTAGCCCTTCGCATTAATCAATACCCAAGTAGTAGCTCTTGGTTTCAAAAAGGTTTGTGACCCCTGGCGTACAGTATATAAATACAAATATAGCATTGCCTCATGATACAATTACACAATGCATTTGATCTTTATATGATTTATTAATAACTTGCTTTGAACTCAGAAGTCACATTGGAAAATGTTGTTTGTTGACAAATGCTTGGAACATGTCACATTACCAGATCATATAAAAATGTAGAAGACTTGTCATTTTGAAACATTTAACAAGAAAGATTAGCCTTGAGTTTGACCCCTGTGGCATATGCCAAAGTAACAGGTGGCACTATAGACCTTAACTGCCAGGCCTATTTAGGCAATCAGAGGCAAGGATAAAAAAGTAATTTTTGTAAAAGGCACACTAACAACAATGACAAAGTCAAGGAAAGGTCCAACTGTATCATTAAAATATTTGTTTGCAGGTAAACTGCTATGGTGAAAATGCCAAAGCAACAGGTGGCAAAATAAACCTTGACTGTCAGCCCTTTTTAGGCAATCAGAAACAGGAAGAAAAGTAATTTCTAGAAAAGGCACACTAACAAACAATGACAAAGTCAAGGAAAGGTCCAACTGTATTATTAAAATATTTGTTTGCAGGTAAACTGCTATGGTGAAAATGCCAAAGCAACAGGTGGCAAAATAAACCTTGACTGTCAGCCCTTTTTAGGCAATCAGAAGCAAGGAAGAAAGTCACAATTACAACAGTGGGAAAATAGAGGAAAAGAGGATTTATACATGCGGACTGATCGTGGAAAGTCATTTGTTTGCTAATTTAGGCACTAGAACCCTTCACCTTTAGACTTTTTTAGGCAATCAGAAACAGGAAGAACGTCACTGATGGAAAAGGCACAATTACAACCGTGGAAAAATCAAGGAAAAATAGATTAAGACACGTGGACTGATCGTGTCAACTAATTTAGGCAACAAGCCACAGACAAGTGTGGCACTGGTTCCTGTTTAGGCAATCAGAAGCAAGGAATAAAGTCATTTCTGGAAAAGGCACAATTACTGTGGAAACAATGAATCATTGTGAGAAGTTATTTATATCGATCTACACACAAGCAACTATAGCTTGTAACCGTCTGGTCCAACCTCCGAGGACAAAGCTACGAACAATGGCTTTCTGCTCCGCCGCTCCCAGTCTGTGGAACACTCTCCCTGACCACCTGAGGGCACCACAGACTGTGGCTGCTTTTAAAAAAGGCTTAAAAACCCTTCTTTTTTTTTTAAAAAAAAAGCCTTTTTTTAGATATATGCATACTAGTTATAGCTATTAGGCTGTTCTAGTTTTTGTTTTTATTAATTTTATTTTTTATTTTTTATTTCTTAATACACTGTAGCACTTTGAGGTTGTTTACTCAATGTAAAGTGCTTTTTTACAAATAAAATCTATTATTATTATTATTATTATTAACCCTGTAAGACCCAAATATAGAAAAACCTGAAAAAAAAAATATTTGACCTTTTAGATGTTGTTGTAGGAGGCATTTGAACACAACACAAGGGTAGAATGGATACTATCCATGTATAGAGAAAATACTTCAGGCGGTGATGTAGTGGAGGGAATACAACCTGTTTGAGCCCACTGCAACAAGCCAGCATTTTGACTACCACATTCACCCAGTGTTGTATAATTGCAACAATTATATAACAAGCTCTAAATGAAAGTTGATGCATCTGTTCCACAATAACTACATATGTACATGCTCTAGACATTGTAATAACAACCAAAAATATATATAAAAGACATTTTACTTACTTGAATCTGATGAATCCAGTTCAATGAAACAAATAGATGTTGTTTTTGACGTCCCACTGGTGTGCGTTTTCCTAGCCCGTATGTGGGCTCTGTACCGAGGATGTCGTTGTGGCTTGTACAGCCCTTTGAGACACTTGTGATTTAGGGCTATATAAATAAACATTGATTGATTGATTGATTGATTGATTGATTTAAAGAAACCTTGAGAGGTTGTGTGAGTTCATGGCCAGAAGGCGTGACTTATAAACAAATTTACGATCCAATAGCTTTGTGAGACTGAACAATAGGACCCAATGACTATGTAAATGTGTTAAAAAAATAAAAAATATATATCTGATTGTTTTTTAGGATGGTTAAAGGTAATGTTGTAATTTTACAACAAGGGGTGTTACAGGGTTAAGAGCCGGGGATTCAAGAAATACACGGCGCGCTTACCCGTGTAAAAAAATGGTCCGAGGAGGGGGACCTTAAACGATGGATTAGTGTGGCTGAAACGGGGCTTAGGCTAAATAGTTGTTCGTTTAAGGGGTTATCCGGCTTAGTGTAGACATAGCCTTAGTCACCTGAAAGGGTTGTCACATCACAGGTGTCATCGTTTTGATGCCTTCAGTGACAATCTACAATGTAAATAGTCATGAATAATTAGGAATAATTAGCTATTGTATTGGTTCTGAGGCTCTTTAATTTGAGGTGGAGAGTTAGATCTTCGGACACACATCCAACTCTTCTGTGATTCCCAGCGTAGCTTCACCTGCTGTGGAACGCTCTCCCTGACCACCTGAGGGCACCACAGACTGTGGATGCTTTAAAAAAAGGCTTAAAAACCCTTCTTTTTTAAAAAAAAGCCTTATTTTAGATGTATGCATTAGGCTGCTCTAGTTTTTGGATGCCTTCAGTGACAATCTACAATGTAAATAGTCATAAAAATAAAGAAATCGCATTGAAATGAGAAGGTGTGTCCAAACTTCTGGCCTGTACTGTACGTATTAGGAATAATTAGCTATTGTATTGGGTCTGAGGCTCTTTAGTTCGAGGTGGAGAGTTAGATCTTCGGACACACATCCAACTCTTCTGTGATTCCCAGCGTAGCTTCACCTGCTGTGGAACGCTCTCCCTGACCACCTGAGGGCACCACAGACCGTGGATGCTTTAAAAAAAAAAAAGGCTTATAAACCCTTCTTTTTAAAAAAGCCTTATTTTAGATATATGCATTAGGCTGCTCTAGTTTTTGGATGCCTTCAGTGACAATCTACAATGTAAATAGTCATAAAAATAAAGAAATCGCATTGAAATGAGAAGGTGTGTCCAAACTTCTGGCCTGTACTGTACGTATTAGGAATAATTAGCTATTGTATTGGGTCTGAGGCTCTTTAGTTCGAGGTGGAGAGTTAGATCTTCGGACACATATCCAACTCTTCTGTGATTCCCAGCGTAGCTTCACCTGCTGTGGAACGCTCTCCCTGACCACCTGAGGGCACCACAGACTGTGGATGCTTTAAAAAAAAAGGCTTAAAAACCCTTCTCTTTAAAAAAAAGCCTTATTTTAGATGTATGCATTAGGCTGCTCTAGTTTTTGGATGCCTTCAGTGACAATCTACAATGTAAATAGTCATAAAAATAAAGAAATCGCATTGAAATGAGAAGGTGTGTCCAAACTTCTGGCCTGTACTGTACGTATTAGGAATAATTAGCTATTGTATTGGGTCTGAGGCTCTTTAGTTTGAGGTGGAGAGTTAGATCTTCGGACACACATCCAACCATTCTGTGATTCCCAGCGCAGCTTCACCTGCTCGGCAGCCATAGTCGGGTCACCTTGTCAGGAAAACACAAAGTGAGTCAGTGTGGAGAGCAGGAACAACATCACGGGGTTCTGGAGGCCAGCCCAGTCAAGATTGTCCTCCAGGTGCTCAGCCGTCAGTCACGCAGATGCCTCGCTCCTCTCTTAAAGTCCTCTGTAAGTCATTAGCTTACTTGAAGGCACATCAAGACAACTGCTGCTGTCAATCAAGCGCCTGTGTTGTCTTTTGAAAATAAAAATAAAGAGGTGAAACTTTTTTCTTTTTTTCCCCACCGCAATCTGGAAGTGTTGGGAAGGTGAATTGCTTTGTGGCAGGTGGTGCTTTTTTTTTTACTTCTCATGGAAATGAGATTTTAATGAGCGACTTCATACTCGTTCTCTTTTTTTTTTTTTTAGCCAAACATTTTCCTAATCACCCTAAAATGTGTTTTTTGCGCTTTTGAGCTTGTGGATCGACATCAGAAAGCACTTTTGAATTGATTGTGGAAGTCTTGATCTAAACTCATACCCGAGTCATAAATAACATAATACCTTGAAAACACCAGCAGCAAGTTAACAATAGTCAGAGATATTCTAAATAATAGGAGCGCTCTGCTTTTTGAAGATGTTTGTCAAAGATCCTCTATAGAGAGTGATGCTGTTTTTAAGGATCTACTGCAGAAACACCGCTCAAAGATCCTCTATATGACAAGAGCATTTTTATGTTTTTGAGGATGGACTGCAAAGGCACCTGTCAAAGATCCATTTCATGACAAAAGTATTCCGTTGTTTTTAAGGATCTACTGCAAAAATCCTTGTGGAGGGGGGCGTGGCCTGCGGGCCTGCAGCGAGGCGGGGTGTGCCAGGACCGGCCTCGCTGCAGTCCCGCAGGCCACGCCCCCCTCCACAATCCTCTATACGGAAAGAGCATTTTTCTGCAAAAACACCACTCAAAGATCCTCTACATCAGGGGTCACCAACCTTTTTGAAACCAAGAGCTACTTCTTGGGTACTGATTAATGCGAAGGGCTACCAGTTTGATACACTTAAATAAATTGCCAGAAATAGCCAATTTGCTGAATTTACCTTTAACTCTATGTTATTATTAATAATTAATGATATTTACACTTAATTAATCGGTTTAAAAGAGGAGAAAACACGAAAAAAATGACAATTAATTTTGAAACATAGTTTATCTTCAATTTCGACTCTTTAAAATTCAACCGAAAAAAAGAAGAGAAAAACTAGCTAATTCGAATCTTTTTTGAAAAAATTAAAAAAATAATTTATGGAACATTAGTAATTTTTCCTGATTAAGACTAATTTTAGAATTTTGATGACATGTTTTGAAAAGGTTAAAATCCAATCTACGCTTTGTTAGAATATATAACAAATTGGACCAAACAAAGACAAATCATTATTTCTTCTACATTTTCCAGAACAAAAATTTTAAAAGAAATTCAAAAGACTTTGAAATAAGATTTAAATTTGATTCTACAGATTTTCTAGATTTGCCAGAATAATTTTTTTGAATTTTAATCATAATAAGTTTGAAGAAATATTACAGAAATATTCTTCGTGGAAAAAACAGAAGCTAAAATGAAGAATTAAATTAAAATGTATTTATTATTCTTTACAATAAAAATAAATTTACCTGAACATTGATTTAAATTGTCAGGAAAGAAGAGGAAGGAATTTAAAAGGTAAAAAGGTATATACGGGGCGGCATGGCGTAGTGGGTAGAGCGGCCTTGCCAGAAACCTGAGGGTTGCAGGTTCGCTCCCCGCCTCTTACCATCCAAAAATCGCTGCCGTTGTGTCCTTGGGCAGGACACTTCACCCTTGCCCCCGGTGCCGCTCACACCGGAGAATGAATGATGAATGAATGAGTTGTAAAAATGAATGATGGGTTCTCACTTCTCTGTGAAGCGCTTTGAGTGTCTAGAAAAGCGCTATATAAATCTAATCCATTATTATTATTATTATTATTATGTTTAAAAATCCTAAAATAATTTTTAAGGTTTTATTTTTTCTCTAAAATTGTCTTTCTGAAAGTTATAAGAAGCAAAGTAAAACATTAAAGAATTTATTTAAACAAGTGAAGACCAAGTCTTTAAAATATTTTCTTGGATTTTCAAATTCTATTTGAGTTTTGTCTCTCTTAGAATTAAAAATGTCAGGCAAAGAGAGACCAGCTTGCTAGTAAATAAATACAATTTAAAAAATAGAGGCAGCTCTTTAAGTGCTGCTATTTGAGCTATTTTTAGAACAGGCCAGCGGGCTACTCATCTGGTCCTAACGGGCTACCTGGTGCCCGCGGGCACCGCGTTGGTGACCCCTGCTCTACATGACAAGAGCATTTTTCTGTTTTTGAGGAGCGACTGCAAAGGCATCTGTCAAAGATCCATTCCATGACAAAAGTATTCCACTGTTTTTAAGGATCTACTGCAAAGATCCTCTATACGACAAGAGCATTTTTCTGCAAAAACACCACTCAAAGATCCTCTACGTGACAAGAAAATGTTCTGTTTTTGAGGATGAACTGCAAAGGCATCTGTCAAAGATCTATTTCATGACAAAATTATTCCACTATTTTAAAGATATTCTGCAAAAACACAGCTGAAAGATCCTCTACGTGACAAGAGCATTTTTCTGTTTTTGAGGATCGACTGCAAAGAAGCCTGTCAAAGATCCATTTCATGACAATAGCATACTGCTGTTTTTGAGGATCTACTGCAAAAACACCTGTCAAAGATCCTCTACGTGACAAAAGCATTTTTCTGTTTTTGATGATGGACTGCAGAGGCACCTGTCAAAGATCCATTTCATGACACAAGTATTCCACTGTTTTTAAGGATATATTGCAAAGATCCTCTATACGACAAGAGCATTTTTCTGCAAAAACACAGCTCAAAGATCCTCCAAATGACAAGAGCATTTTTCTGTTTTTGAGGATAGACTGCAAAGGCATCCGTCAAAGATGCATTTCATGACAAAGTATTCTGCTGTTTTTAAGGATCTACTGCAAAAACACCACTTAAAGATCCTCTACGTGACAAGAGCATTTTCTGTTTTTGAGGATCGACTGCAAAGGCGCCTGTCAAAGATCCGTTTCATGAGAAAAGTATTCCACTGTTTTTAAGGATCTACTGCAAAAACACCACTCAAAGATCCTCTATATAACAAGAGCCTTTTTCTGTTTTTGAGGATGGACTGCAAAGGCACCTGCTAAAGATCCATTTCATGACAAAAGTATTCCACTATTTTAAATATGTTCTGCAAAAACACCACTCAAAGATCCTCTATATGACAAGAGCATTTTTCTGTTTTTGAGGATCGACTGCAAAGGCATTTGTCAAAGATCCATTTCGTGACAAAAGTATTCTGCTGTTTTTGAGGATCTACTGCAAATACCTGTCAAAGATCCTCTATATGACAAAAGCATGTTTCTGTTTTTGAGGATGGACTGCAGAGGCACCTGTCAAAGATCCATTTCATGACAAAAGTATTCTGCTGTTTTTGAGGATCTACTGCAAAAACACCTGTCAAAGATCCTCTATATGACAAAAGCATTTTTCTGTTTTTGAGGATGGACTGCAAAGGCACCTGTCAAAGATCCATTTCGTGACAAAAGTATTCTGCTGTTTTTAAGGATCTACTGCAAAAACACCACTCAAAGATCCTATTTTATAACAAGAGCCTTTTTCCATTTTTGAGGATGGACTGCAAAGGCACCTGTTAAAGATCCATTTCATGACAAAAGTATTCCACTATTTTAAATATGTTCTGCAAAAACACCACTCAAAGATCCTCTATATGACAAGAGCATTTTTCTGTTTTTGAGGATCGACTGCAAAGGCATCTGTCAAAGATCCATTTCGTGCAAAAGGTATTCTGCTGTTTTTGAAGATCTACTGCAAATACCTGTCAAAGATCCTCTATATGACAAAAGAATGTTTTTGTTTTTGAGGATGGACTGCAAAGGCTCCTGTCAAAGATCCATTTTGTGACAAAAGTATTCCGCTGTTTTTAAGGATCTACTGCAAAAATACCACTCAAAGATCCTCTATATAACAAGAGCCTTTTTCTGTTTTTGAGGATGGACTGCAAAAGCACCTGTCAAAGATCCATTTCTTGACAAAATTATTCAACTATTTTAAATATGTTCTGCAAAAACACCACTCAAAGATCCTCTATATGACAAGAGCATTTTTCTGTTATTGAGGATGGACTGCAAAGGCACCTGTCAAAGATCCATTTCTTGACAAAATTATTCAACTATTTTAAATATGTTCTGCAAAAACACCACTCAAAGATCCTCCATATGACAAAAGCATTTTTCTTTTTTTGAGGATGGACTGCAAAGGCATCTGTCAAAGATGCATTTCATGACAAAGTATTCTGCTGTTTTTAAGGATCTACTGCAAAAACACCACTTAAAGATCCTCTACGTGACAAGAGCATGTTCTGTTTTTGAGGATCGACTGCAAAGGCGCCTGTCAAAGATCTGTTTCATGACAAAAGTATTCCACTGTTTTTAAGGATCTACTGCAAAAACACCACTCAAAGATCCTCTATATAACAAGAGCCTTTTTCTGTTTTTGAGGATGGACTGCAAAGGCACCTGCTAAAGATCCATTTCATGACAAAAGTATTCCACTATTTTAAATATGTTCTGCAAAAACACCACTCAAAGATCCTCTATATGACAAGAGCATTTTTCTGTTTTTGAGGATCGACTGCAAAGGCATTTGTCAAAGATCCATTTCGTGACAAAAGTATTCTGCTGTTTTTGAGGATCTACTGCAAATACCTGTCAAAGATCCTCTATATGACAAAAGCATGTTTCTGTTTTTGAGGATGGACTGCAGAGGCACCTGTCAAAGATCCATTTCATGACAAAAGTATTCTGCTGTTTTTGAGGATCTACTGCAAAAACACCTGTCAAAGATCCTCTATATGACAAAAGCATGTTTCTGTTTTTGAGGATGGACTGCAAAGGCACCTGTCAAAGATCCATTTCGTGACAAAAGTATTCTGCTGTTTTTAAGGATCTACTGCAAAAACACCACTCAAAGATCCTATTTTATAACAAGAGCCTTTTTCCATTTTTGAGGATGGACTGCAAAGGCACCTGTTAAAGATCCATTTCATGACAAAAGTATTCCACTATTTTAAATATGTTCTGCAAAAACACCACTCAAAGATCCTCTATATGACAAGAGCATTTTTCTGTTTTTGAGGATCGACTGCAAAGGCATCTGTCAAAGATCCATTTCGTGCAAAAGGTATTCTGCTGTTTTTGAAGATCTACTGCAAATACCTGTCAAAGATCCTCTATATGACAAAAGAATGTTTTTGTTTTTGAGGATGGACTGCAAAGGCTCCTGTCAAAGATCCATTTCATGACAAAAGTATTCTGCTGTTTTTGAGGATCTCCTGCAAAAACACCTGTCAAAGATCCTCTATATGACAAAAGCATTTTTCTGTTTTTGAGGATGGACTGTAAAGGCACCTGTCAAAGATCCATTTCGTGACAAAAGTATTGTGCTGTTTTTAAGGATCTACTGCAAAAACACCACTCAAAGATCCCATTTTATAACAAGAGCCTTTTTCCGTTTTTGAGGATGGACTGCAAAGGCACCTGTTAAAGATCCATTTCATGACAAAAGTATTCCACTATTTTAAATATGTTCTGCAAAAACACCACTCAAAGATCCTCTATATGACAAGAGCATTTTTCTGTTTTTGAGGATAGACTGCAAAGGCATCTGTCAAAGATCCATTTCGTGACAAAAGTATTCTGCTGTTTTTGAGGAGCTACTGCTAATACCTGTCAAAGATCCTCTATATGACAAAAGCATGTTTCTGTTTTTGAGGATGGACTGCAGAGGCACCTGTCAAAGATCCATTTCATGACAAAAGTATTCTGCTGTTTTTGAGGATCTACTGCAAAAACACCTGTCAAAGATCCTCTATATGACAAAAGCATGTTTCTGTTTTTGAGGATGGACTGCAAAGGCACCTGTCAAAGATCCATTTCGTGACAAAAGTATTCCGCTGTTTTTAAGGATCTACTGCAAAAACGCCACTCAAAGATCCTCTATATGACAAGAGCCTTTTTCTGTTTTTGAGGATTAACTTCAAAGAAGCCTGTCAAAGATCCATTTCATGACAGAAGTATTTTGCTGTTTTTGAGGATCTACTGCAAAAACTGCAAAGGCACCTGTCAAAGATCCATTTCAGCTGTCAAAGATCCATTTCAGCTATACTCTATGACGGTGATTTTCTATCTGTGCTCCATCTAGTGGTATGCCAAATAACTACTTTATTAGCTATTCAAACACAGTATTACTGTTCAAACTGTGTGTGATTTTACATTGGCCAAAAGATCTAATATAATTGTTAAATAAAACCTGTGTCTTGTTTTTAACGAATACTAAGGCCTACTGTGCTACTGTATTTTAATGTTGGTCATTATAGTGGTACTTGGAGAAGCGGTAATTGGTGAAAAAACAAAAACACTGGCCAAAGATCCTCTATATGACAAGAGCACTATGCTGTTTTTAGCTATATACTGCAATCATTACCTCCCTGCTTGGCACTCAGCATCAAGGGTTGAAATTGGGGGTTAAATCGCAAAAAATGATTCCCGGGCACGGCCGCTGCTGCTGCTCGCTGCTCCCCTCACCTCCTAGGGGATGATCGAGGGTGATGGGTCAAATGCAGAGGATCATTTCGCCACACCTAGTGTGTGTGTGACAATCATTGGTACTTTAACTTTAACTTAAACAGGCGAGTCCAACATCGGCAGGTGATAAGCGCTTGGCTTTGCAAAAAACACAAGTCAAAGATCCTCTATACAACAAGAGCACCATCATGTCAACACTGCAGCCCCACAAGGGTGTGTAGCATACAAAAAAAACACAAGTCAAAGATCCTCTATACAACCAGAGCACCATCATGTCAACACTGCAGCCCCACAAGAGTGTGTAGCATACAAAAAAAACACAAGTCAAAGATCCTCTATACAACAAGAGCACCATCATGTCAACACCGCAGCCCCAGAAGGGTGTGTAGCATACAAAAAAAACACAAGTCAAAGATCCTCTATACAACAAGAGCACCATCATGTCAACACCGCAGCCCCACAAGGGTGTGTAGCATACAAAAAAAAACACAAGTTGAAGATCCTCTATACAACAAGAGCACCATCATGTCAAGACAGCAGCCCCACAAGGGTGTGTAGCATACAAAAAAAAAACACAAGTCAAAGATCCTCTATACAACCAGAGCACCATCATGTCAACACTGCAGCCCCACAAGGGTGTGTAGCATACAAAAAAAACACAAGTCAAAGATCCTCTATACAACCAGAGCACCATCATGTCAACACCGCAGCCACACAAGGGTGTGTAGCATACAAAAAAAACACAAGTCAAAGATCCTCTATACAACAAGAGCACCATCATGTCAACACTGCAGCCCCACTAGGGTGTGTAACCTACAAAAAACACAAGTCAAAGATCCTCTATACAACAAGAGCACCATCATGTCAACACTGCAGCCCCACAAGGGTGTGTAGCATACAAAAAAAACACAAGTCAAAGATCCTCTATACAACCAGAGCACCACCATGTCAACACTGCAGCCCCACAAGGGTGTGTAGCATACAAAAAATACCACAAGTCAAAGATCCTCTATGCAACAAGAGCACCATCATGTCAACACTGCAGCCCCACAAGAGTGTGTAGCATACAAAAAAAACACAAGTCAAAGATCCTCTATACAACAAGAGCACCATCATGTCAACACCGCAGCCCCAGAAGGGTGTGTAGCATACAAAAAAAACACAAGTCAAAGATCCTCTGTACAACAAGAGCACCATCATGTCAACACCGCAGCCCCACAAGGGTGTGTAGCATCCAAAAAAAACACAAGTCAAAGATCCTCTATACAACCAGAGCACCATCATGTCAACACTGCAGCCCCACAAGAGTGTGTAGCATACAAAAAAAACACAAGTCAAAGATCCTCTATACAACAAGAGCACCATCATGTCAACACTGCAGCCCCACAAGGGTGTGTAGCATACAAAAAAACACAAGTCAAAGATCCTCTATACAACCAGAGCACCATCATGTCAACACTGCAGCCCCACAAGGGTGTGTAGCATACAAAAAAAACAAAAGTCAAAGATCCTCTATACAACCAGAGCACCATCATGTCAACACTGCAGCCCCACAAGGGTGTGTAGCCTACAAAAAACACAAGTCAAAGATCCTCTATACAACAAGAGCACCATCATGTCAACACTGCAGCCCCACAAGGGTGTGTAGCATACAAAAAAAACACAAGTCAAAGATCCTCTATACAACAAGAGCACCATCATGTCAACACTGCAGCCCCACAAGGGTGTGTAACCTACAAAAAAAACACAAGTCAAAGATCCTCTATACAACAAGAGCACCATCATATCAACACAGCAGCCCCACAAGGGTGTGTAGTCTACAAAAAACACAAGTCAAAGATCCTCTATACAACAAGAACACCATCATGTCAACATTGCAGCCCCACAAGGGTGTGTAGCATACAAAAAAAACAAAAGTCAAAGATCCTCTATACAACCAGAGCACCATCATGTCAACACTGCAGCCCCACAAGGGTGTGTAGCCTACAAAAAACACAAGTCAAAGATCCTCTATACAACAAGAGCACCATCATGTCAACACTGCAGCCCCACAAGGGTGTGTAGCATACAAAAAACACAAGTCAAAGATCCTCTATAAAACAAGAGCACCATCATGTCAACACTGCAGCCCCACAAGGGTGTGTAGCATACAAAAAAACCACAAGTCAAAGATCCTCTATACAACCAGAGCACCATCATGTCAACACTGCAGCCCCACAGGGGTGTGTAGCCTACAAAAAACACAAGTCAAAGATCCTCTATACAACAAGAGCACCATCATGTCAACACCGCAGCCCCACAAGGGTGTGTAGCATACAAAAAACCACAAGTCAAAGATCCTCTATACAACAAGAGCACCATCATGTCAACACCGCAGCCCCACAAGGGTGTGTAGCCTACAAAAAACACAAGTCAAAGATCCTCTATACAACAAGAGCACCATCATGTCAACACCGCAGCCCCACAAGGGTGTGTAGCATACAAAAAAAACACAAGTCAAAGATCCTCTATACAACATGAGCACCATCATGTCAACACTGCAGCCCCACAAGGGTGTGTAGCATACAAAAAACACAAGTCAAAGATCCTCTATAAAACAAGAGCACCATCATGTCAACACTGCAGCCCCACAAGGGTGTGTAGCATACAAAAAACACAAGTCAAAGATCCTCTATAAAACAAGAGGACCATCATGTCAACACTGCAGCCCCACAAGGGTGTGTAGCATACAAAAAAAACACAAGTCAAAGATCCTCTATACAACAAGAGCACCATCATGTCAACACTGCAGCCCCACAAGGGTGTGTAGCCTACAAAAAACACAAGTCAAAGATCCTCTATACAACCAGAGCACCATCATGTCAACACCGCAGCCCCACAAGGGTGTGTAGCATACAAAAAAAACACAAGTCAAAGATCCTCTATACAACAAGAGCACCATCATGTCAACACTGCAGCCCCACAAGAGTGTGTAGCATACAAAAAAAACACAAGTCAAAGATCCTCTATACAACAAGAGCACCATCATGTCAACACCGCAGCCCCAGAAGGGTGTGTAGCATACAAAAAAAACACAAGTCAAAGATCCTCTATACAACAAGAGCACCATCATGTCAACACCGCAGCCCCACAAGGGTGTGTAGCATACAACAAAAACACAAGTCAAGGATCCTCTATAAAACAATAGCACCATCATGTCAACACTGCAGCACCACAAGGGTGTGTAGCATACAAAAAAAACACAAGTCAAAGATCCTCTATACAACCAGAGCACCATCATGTCAACACTGCAGCCCCACAAGGGTGTGTAGCATACAAAAAAAACACAAGTCAAAGATCCTCTATACAACAACAACACCATCATGTCAACACTGCAGCCCCACAAGGGTGTGTAACCTACAAAAAACACAAGTCAAAGATCCTCTATACAACAAGAGCACCACCATGTCAACACTGCAGCCCCACAAGGGTGTGTAGCATACAAAAAAAACACAAGTCAAAGATCCTCTATACAACAAGAGCACCATCATGTCAACACTGCAGCCCCACAAGGGTGTGTATCATACAAAAAACACAAGTCAAAGATCCTCTATACAACAAGAGCACCATCGAGTCAACACCGCAGCCCCACAAGGGTGTGTAGTCTACAAAAAACACAAGTCAAAGATCCTCTATACAACCAGAGCACCATCATGTCAACACCGCAGCCACACAAGGGTGTGTAGCATACAAAAAAAAAACACAAGTCAAAGATCCTCTATACAACCAGAGCACCATCATGTCAACACTGCAGCCCCACAAGGGTGTGTAGCATACAAAAAAAACACAAGTCAAAGATCCTCTATACAACCAGAGCACCATCATGTCAACACCGCAGCCACACAAGGGTGTGTAGCATACAAAAAAAACACAAGTCAAAGATCCTCTATACAACAAGAGCACCATCATGTCAACACTGCAGCCCCACTAGGGTGTGTAACCTACAAAAAACACAAGTCAAAGATCCTCTATACAACAAGAGCACCATCATGTCAACACTGCAGCCCCACAAGGGTGTGTAGCATACAAAAAAAACACAAGTCAAAGATCCTCTATACAACCAGAGCACCACCATGTCAACACTGCAGCCCCACAAGGGTGTGTAGCATACAAAAAATACCACAAGTCAAAGATCCTCTATGCAACAAGAGCACCATCATGTCAACACTGCAGCCCCACAAGAGTGTGTAGCATACAAAAAAAACACAAGTCAAAGATCCTCTATACAACAAGAGCACCATCATGTCAACACCGCAGCCCCAGAAGGGTGTGTAGCATACAAAAAAAACACAAGTCAAAGATCCTCTGTACAACAAGAGCACCATCATGTCAACACCGCAGCCCCACAAGGGTGTGTAGCATCCAAAAAAAACACAAGTCAAAGATCCTCTATACAACCAGAGCACCATCATGTCAACACTGCAGCCCCACAAGAGTGTGTAGCATACAAAAAAAACACAAGTCAAAGATCCTCTATACAACAAGAGCACCATCATGTCAACACTGCAGCCCCACAAGGGTGTGTAGCATACAAAAAAACACAAGTCAAAGATCCTCTATACAACCAGAGCACCATCATGTCAACACTGCAGCCCCACAAGGGTGTGTAGCATACAAAAAAAACAAAAGTCAAAGATCCTCTATACAACCAGAGCACCATCATGTCAACACTGCAGCCCCACAAGGGTGTGTAGCCTACAAAAAACACAAGTCAAAGATCCTCTATACAACAAGAGCACCATCATGTCAACACTGCAGCCCCACAAGGGTGTGTAGCATACAAAAAAAACACAAGTCAAAGATCCTCTATACAACAAGAGCACCATCATGTCAACACTGCAGCCCCACAAGGGTGTGTAACCTACAAAAAAAACACAAGTCAAAGATCCTCTATACAACAAGAGCACCATCATATCAACACAGCAGCCCCACAAGGGTGTGTAGTCTACAAAAAACACAAGTCAAAGATCCTCTATACAACAAGAACACCATCATGTCAACATTGCAGCCCCACAAGGGTGTGTAGCATACAAAAAAAACAAAAGTCAAAGATCCTCTATACAACCAGAGCACCATCATGTCAACACTGCAGCCCCACAAGGGTGTGTAGCCTACAAAAAACACAAGTCAAAGATCCTCTATACAACAAGAGCACCATCATGTCAACACTGCAGCCCCACAAGGGTGTGTAGCATACAAAAAACACAAGTCAAAGATCCTCTATAAAACAAGAGCACCATCATGTCAACACTGCAGCCCCACAAGGGTGTGTAGCATACAAAAAAACCACAAGTCAAAGATCCTCTATACAACCAGAGCACCATCATGTCAACACTGCAGCCCCACAGGGGTGTGTAGCCTACAAAAAACACAAGTCAAAGATCCTCTATACAACAAGAGCACCATCATGTCAACACCGCAGCCCCACAAGGGTGTGTAGCATACAAAAAACCACAAGTCAAAGATCCTCTATACAACAAGAGCACCATCATGTCAACACCGCAGCCCCACAAGGGTGTGTAGCCTACAAAAAACACAAGTCAAAGATCCTCTATACAACAAGAGCACCATCATGTCAACACCGCAGCCCCACAAGGGTGTGTAGCATACAAAAAAAACACAAGTCAAAGATCCTCTATACAACATGAGCACCATCATGTCAACACTGCAGCCCCACAAGGGTGTGTAGCATACAAAAAACACAAGTCAAAGATCCTCTATAAAACAAGAGCACCATCATGTCAACACTGCAGCCCCACAAGGGTGTGTAGCATACAAAAAACACAAGTCAAAGATCCTCTATAAAACAAGAGGACCATCATGTCAACACTGCAGCCCCACAAGGGTGTGTAGCATACAAAAAAAACACAAGTCAAAGATCCTCTATACAACAAGAGCACCATCATGTCAACACTGCAGCCCCACAAGGGTGTGTAGCCTACAAAAAACACAAGTCAAAGATCCTCTATACAACCAGAGCACCATCATGTCAACACCGCAGCCCCACAAGGGTGTGTAGCATACAAAAAAAACACAAGTCAAAGATCCTCTATACAACAAGAGCACCATCATGTCAACACTGCAGCCCCACAAGAGTGTGTAGCATACAAAAAAAACACAAGTCAAAGATCCTCTATACAACAAGAGCACCATCATGTCAACACCGCAGCCCCAGAAGGGTGTGTAGCATACAAAAAAAACACAAGTCAAAGATCCTCTATACAACAAGAGCACCATCATGTCAACACCGCAGCCCCACAAGGGTGTGTAGCATACAACAAAAACACAAGTCAAGGATCCTCTATAAAACAATAGCACCATCATGTCAACACTGCAGCACCACAAGGGTGTGTAGCATACAAAAAAAACACAAGTCAAAGATCCTCTATACAACCAGAGCACCATCATGTCAACACTGCAGCCCCACAAGGGTGTGTAGCATACAAAAAAAACACAAGTCAAAGATCCTCTATACAACAACAACACCATCATGTCAACACTGCAGCCCCACAAGGGTGTGTAACCTACAAAAAACACAAGTCAAAGATCCTCTATACAACAAGAGCACCACCATGTCAACACTGCAGCCCCACAAGGGTGTGTAGCATACAAAAAAAACACAAGTCAAAGATCCTCTATACAACAAGAGCACCATCATGTCAACACTGCAGCCCCACAAGGGTGTGTAGCATACAAAAAAAACAAAAGTCAAAGATCCTCTATACAACCAGAGCACCATCATGTCAACACTGCAGCCCCACAAGGGTGTGTAGCCTACAAAAAACACAAGTCAAAGATCCTCTATACAACAAGAGCACCATCATGTCAACACTGCAGCCCCACAAGGGTGTGTAGCATACAAAAAAAACACAAGTCAAAGATCCTCTATACAACAAGAGCACCATCATGTCAACACTGCAGCCCCACAAGGGTGTGTAACCTACAAAAAAAACACAAGTCAAAGATCCTCTATACAACAAGAGCACCATCATATCAACACAGCAGCCCCACAAGGGTGTGTAGTCTACAAAAAACACAAGTCAAAGATCCTCTATACAACAAGAACACCATCATGTCAACATTGCAGCCCCACAAGGGTGTGTAGCATACAAAAAAAACAAAAGTCAAAGATCCTCTATACAACCAGAGCACCATCATGTCAACACTGCAGCCCCACAAGGGTGTGTAGCCTACAAAAAACACAAGTCAAAGATCCTCTATACAACAAGAGCACCATCATGTCAACACTGCAGCCCCACAAGGGTGTGTAGCATACAAAAAACACAAGTCAAAGATCCTCTATAAAACAAGAGCACCATCATGTCAACACTGCAGCCCCACAAGGGTGTGTAGCATACAAAAAAACCACAAGTCAAAGATCCTCTATACAACCAGAGCACCATCATGTCAACACTGCAGCCCCACAGGGGTGTGTAGCCTACAAAAAACACAAGTCAAAGATCCTCTATACAACAAGAGCACCATCATGTCAACACCGCAGCCCCACAAGGGTGTGTAGCATACAAAAAACCACAAGTCAAAGATCCTCTATACAACAAGAGCACCATCATGTCAACACCGCAGCCCCACAAGGGTGTGTAGCCTACAAAAAACACAAGTCAAAGATCCTCTATACAACAAGAGCACCATCATGTCAACACCGCAGCCCCACAAGGGTGTGTAGCATACAAAAAAAACACAAGTCAAAGATCCTCTATACAACATGAGCACCATCATGTCAACACTGCAGCCCCACAAGGGTGTGTAGCATACAAAAAACACAAGTCAAAGATCCTCTATAAAACAAGAGCACCATCATGTCAACACTGCAGCCCCACAAGGGTGTGTAGCATACAAAAAACACAAGTCAAAGATCCTCTATAAAACAAGAGGACCATCATGTCAACACTGCAGCCCCACAAGGGTGTGTAGCATACAAAAAAAACACAAGTCAAAGATCCTCTATACAACAAGAGCACCATCATGTCAACACTGCAGCCCCACAAGGGTGTGTAGCCTACAAAAAACACAAGTCAAAGATCCTCTATACAACCAGAGCACCATCATGTCAACACCGCAGCCCCACAAGGGTGTGTAGCATACAAAAAAAACACAAGTCAAAGATCCTCTATACAACAAGAGCACCATCATGTCAACACTGCAGCCCCACAAGAGTGTGTAGCATACAAAAAAAACACAAGTCAAAGATCCTCTATACAACAAGAGCACCATCATGTCAACACCGCAGCCCCAGAAGGGTGTGTAGCATACAAAAAAAACACAAGTCAAAGATCCTCTATACAACAAGAGCACCATCATGTCAACACCGCAGCCCCACAAGGGTGTGTAGCATACAACAAAAACACAAGTCAAGGATCCTCTATAAAACAATAGCACCATCATGTCAACACTGCAGCACCACAAGGGTGTGTAGCATACAAAAAAAACACAAGTCAAAGATCCTCTATACAACCAGAGCACCATCATGTCAACACTGCAGCCCCACAAGGGTGTGTAGCATACAAAAAAAACACAAGTCAAAGATCCTCTATACAACAAGAGCACCATCATGTCAACACTGCAGCCCCACAAGGGTGTGTAACCTACAAAAAACACAAGTCAAAGATCCTCTATACAACAAGAGCACCACCATGTCAACACTGCAGCCCCACAAGGGTGTGTAGCATACAAAAAAAACACAAGTCAAAGATCCTCTATACAACAAGAGCACCATCATGTCAACACTGCAGCCCCACAAGGGTGTGTATCATACAAAAAACACAAGTCAAAGATCCTCGATACAACAAGAGCACCATCATGTCAAGACAGCAGCCCCACAAGGGTGTGTAGCATACAGGCCTGCACCTGGCCGCATTGTCTTGTTAATATTTATAGCTAAGCTAACACTTCCATAGTTGTCAGGCAAACAGATGCTCCACATATGGCCTCTTGTCTGCCTGTCAATGATTGAATAATTATCTCCTACCGTCTTCTCTGGCTCGTCCTGCAGGTGTGTCGTTTAGGAGGCCCGCGGCGGATTAATGCGGCGAGAGCTCGTAATGACTTCTCCGCTGTAGCAGACTTTTTTTTCTTTTTTTTTTTTTTCTTTACTTTTTGCGCCCCCTCGCTCCACGTTCTATTTCTGACACAACACTGATGAGTAATGAACGGCTTCTCTTTGCTCCCTGCCTCGTAACAAGGGAGAACATTGTATGGCCTGTTTGTATGTTTGGCTAATTAGAGACATGTTGGCATGCAGCGGACCACTGGCTCTGGTCACTAAGCTAGACAGTTAAATTGTTACCTCCACCCAAAAACATCAGGACTTGTTTCCTGTACTGTGTGTGTATGTATGTATATATATATATATATATATATTTATATATATACAGTAAAAACCAGCAATGTCACGACGTGCCGTCATGCCTGGGAACCGGTACTTTTCAAACAGAGTATAGTACCATTTTTGATTCATTAGTACTATACTACACTACAAAAAGTCAGTGTTGAAAAACAAGAAAAATTTTTACAAAAATTAGGGGTGCAAAATTATCTGCCAATAGAACAAGAAATTTTGGCTTATCAAGACTTTCCAAAACAAGTCAAATTAGCTAACCTCAATGAACCCAAAAAATACCTTAAAATAAGTAAATTCTCACTAATAACGAGTGCACTTTTCTTGGTAGAAAAAAAAAGACCTTTTTGCTCAATATGTTGACAAATATTCTTAAATGAAGTAAATGCTAGTGCCATTATCTTGACATAATGATATGCACTAGGCCAGGGGTCACCAACCTTTTTGAAAGCAAGAGCTACTTCTTGGGTACTGATTAATGCGAAGGGCTACCAGTTTGATACACACTTAAATAAATTGCCAGAAATAGCCAATTTGCTCAATTTACCTTTAACTCTATGTTATTATTAATAATAAATGATATTTACACTTAATTGAATGGTTTAAAAGAGGAGAAAACACACACAAAAATGACAATTAAATTTTGAAACATAGTTTATCTTCAATTTCGACTCTTTAAAATTCAAAATTCAACCGAAAAAAAGAAGAAAAAAACTAGCTAATTCAAATCTTTTTGAAAAAATTAAAAAAAGAATTTATGGGACATCATTAGTAATTTTTCCTGATTAAGATTAATTTTAGAATTTTGTTTGTTTTAAATAGGTTAAAATCCAATCTACATTTTGTTAGAATATATAACAAATTGGACCAAGCTATATTTCTAACAAAGACAAATCATTATTTCTTCTAGATTTTCCAGAACAAAAATTTTAAAAGAAATTCAAAAGACTTTGAAATAAGATTTAAATTTGATTCTAAAGATTTTCTAGATTTGCCAGAATAATTTTTTTGAATTTTAATCATAATAAGTTTGAAGAAATATTTCACAAATATTCTTCGTCGAAAAAACAGAAGCTAAAATGAAAATTTAAATTAAAATTTATTTATTATTCTTTACAATAAAAAAAAAAAAATTACTTGAACATTGATTTAAATTGTCAGGAAAGAAGAGGAAGGAATTTAAAAAGGTAAAAAGGTATATGGGTTTGAAAATCCAAAAATCATTTTAAAGGTTGTATTTTTTCTCTAAAATTGTCTTTCTGAAAGTTATAAGAAGCAAAGTAAAAAAATTAATGAATTTATTTAAACAAGTGAAGACCAAGTCTTTAAAATATTTTCTTGGATTTTCAAATTCTATTTGAGTTTTGTCTCTCTGAGAATTAAAAATGTCGGGCAAAGCGAGACCAGCTTGCTAGTAAATAAATAAAATAAAAAAATAGAGGCAGCTCACTGGTAAGTGCTACTATTTGAGCTATTTTTAGAACAGGCCAGCGGGCTACTCATCTGGTCCTTACGGGCTACCTGGTGCCCGCGGGCACCGCGTTGGTGACCCATGCACTAGGCATTACATTTCTTGAAACCAGCAAACTTATACTAAAAACCAATTTATTGTTCTTAATGGAAGGCAACAAGGCAACCGCTTGTTACTCTCGGGGTCTACTAGCCGCTCAGGCAAATCATATTGTCTAAAAATGCATTTTTCCATCGATAACATGACATCATAGCGCCAAGTGTGTGTTCTTTTAGTCAATTAGTGTGCATATACCGTATTTTTCGGATTATAAGTCACAGTTTTTTTCATAGTTTGGCCGGGGGTGCGACTTTATACTCAGGAGCGACTTATGTGTGAAATGATTAACACATTAGCGTAAAATATCAAATAATATTATTTAGCTCATTCACGTAAGAGACTAGACCAGGGGTCGGCAACCCGCGGCTCCGGAGCCGCATGCGGCTCCTTGACCACTCTGATGCGGCTCAGCTACATGCATGCCGACCCCCCTCGATTTTCCCAGGGAGAAAATAAGCCTATTAACACTCTAATTACTATATAAAGGGCGTGCCCTAATTGCACTGCAGTAATTGTCCTCTATAGCATTTACTTACAGCATGCCAGTCCAGCCACATGTTGTATGTTGTTATTACTTGCTCACACAGGAGACAGCAAAGCATACTTACTCATCAGCCACACAGCTTACACTGACGGTAGCCGTATCAAACAACTTCAACATTGTTACGTTACAAATATGCGCCACACTGTGAACCCACACCAAAAAAGAATGAAAAACACATTTCTGGAGAACATCCCAATGTAACACAACATAAACACAACACAACCATTACCCAGAATCCCATGCAGTCCTAACTCTTCCGGTCTACATTATACACCCCGCTACCACCAAATCCCCCCACACATCAACCCCCCCCCCCCCCCTCTCTTCGTGGTTGGTTGAGCGGAAGAGTTAGGGCTGCATGGGATTCTGGGTATTGGTACCGTCAGTGTAAGATGTGTGGCTGCTGAGTTAGTAGCCTTGCTGTCTCTTACGTGAGCAAGCTAAAGCTGCATTCCACTTGTGGCCGAGCAGGTACACTGATCGGGCAGACTGTAGAGGGCGCCAAATGCAATGTCATCACGCTCTGATATTCGGGGGTCTCCCGGGAAAAATGAGAGGTTGGCAAGTGTGACGCAAGCGACATTCATCCAAAACTCGCGGGCTGCACTAACATCCAATTCCCACATTATAGTGCGTGCCGGTGCGTGTGTCTGAGACCCCTGGTTAACATAGCACAAAGCATGTAAGCTTGGTATGCGGTGTTTTTCATTTTAAATTTTAAAAACATTTTTGTGGCTCCCATTACTTTCTTTAATGTGTGAAACTTGCCAAAATGGCTCTTTGAGTGGTAAAGGTTGCCGACCCCTGGACTAGACGTATAAGATTTCATGGGATTTAGCGATTAGGAGTGACAGATTGTTTGGTAAACGTATAGCATGTTCTATATGTTATAGTTATTTGAATGACTCTTACCATAATATGTTACGTTAACATACCAGGCACGTTCTCAGTTGGTTATTTATGCCTCATATAACATACACTTATTCAGCCTGTTGTTCACTATTCTTTATTTATTTTAAATTGCCTTTCAAATGTCTATTCTTGGTGTTGGCTTTTATCAAATAAATGTCCCCAAAAAATGCGACTTATACTCCAGTGCGACTTATATATGTTGTTTTTCCCCTTCTTTACTATGCATTTTCGGCAGGTGCGACTTATACTGCGGTGCGACTTATATTCCGAAAAATACGATATACAGCCCGGGCCCCGGCCAAAAAAATTTTAATTGTAATTTTGAGGAATTTATCTGAATGTGCATGAACTATTTCTGTTCAAAATTGTTTGAAATATTAACTGTCAGTTTACTGTACTGTGCCAACTGTACTACTATATGAGTACGTATTTTCTATTGTTTCATTGAAAATAAAACTGCAAAGTCCATTTGGCTGTCATCCGTTTTAATTATGAGACACAATTGTGTCAAAATCATGATTTTTTTTTTCATGCTTGAAATAAGAAATTATTACTTTAAAAAAGTAGTTTTATACTTGTGAGTGTTGATGACACAGCTTTGCAACACTTGATATTCTAGTTTCAAGCATGTTTTACTCAATATAGATCATCAAATCTCAGCTGTAATATCTTACTGAGATCATTTAGGACCAAAACCCTTAAAACAAGTAAAACACTCTAACATAAAATCTGCTTAGTGAGAAGAATTATCTTATCAGACAGAAAATAAGAAAATATCACCCTTATTTGAGATATTTAATCTTAATTAGATTTCAGTTTTTGCATTGTATACCATACATCCCTAGTATGTTGATATAAATCAAATATATATGCGATGCGTCCTCAATGTAAACCCTGACCACCTTAATCTGCAATCAGCAATGTCATGACGTGACGACGCACCATCATGCCCTTAAAAAAAATAAATAAATAAATAAAAAATGGGGAACCGGTACTTTTCAAACAGAGTATAGTACCATTTTTGATTCATTAGTACCGCGATACTATACTAGTACCGGTATACCGTACAACCCTAATAGCTATTTAAAGGCCTACTGAAAGCCACTACTACCGACCACACAGTCTGATAGTTTATACATCAATGATGAAATCTTAACATTGCAACACATGCCAATACGGCCGGGTTAACTTATAAAGTGACATTTTAAATTTCCCGGGAAACTTCCGGTTGAAAACGTCTATGTATGATGACGTTTGCGCGTGACGTCAATGGTCGAAGCGGAAGTATTGGTACACATTGTATCCCAATACAAACAGCTCTGTTTTCATCGCAAAATTCCACAGTATTCTGGACATCTGTGTTGGTGAATCTTTTGCAATTTGTTTAATGAACAATGAAGACTGCAAAGAAGAAAGCTGTAGGTGGGATCGGTGTATTAGCGGCTGGCTGCAGCAAAACAACCAGGAGGACTTTGAGTTGGATCGCAGACGCGCTATCCGACGCTAGCCGCAGACCGCATCGATGATCGGGTGAAGTCCTTCGTCGCGCCGTCGATCGCTGGAACGCAGGTGAGCACGGGTGTTGATGAGCAGATGAGGCCTGGCGTAGGTGGAGCGCTAATGTTTTTATCATAGCTCTGACGAGGTCCCGTAGCTAAGTTAGCTTCAATGGCGTCGTTAGCAACAGCATTGCTAGGCTTCGACAGGCGGCACGGCATTAACCGTGTGGTTACAGGTCCAGTGTTTGGTTCGGTGTCTCCTGATAGTAGTATTGTTGATCTGCTGTCTATCCTTCCAGTCAGGGGCTTATTTCTTTTGTTTCTATCTGCATTTAAGCACGATGCGATCACGTTAGCACCGTAGCTAAACTAACACCCTCCCCGGATTGCTAATAATCAAATGTAAACAATCAAATGCAGATACTTTTTCTTATGCCTTCTGATCTCTCTCTCTCTCTCTCTCTCTCTCTCTCTCTCTCTCTCTCTCTCTCTCTCTCTCTCTCTCTCTCTCTCTCTCTATGTCCACTACTTGATGTCCATATCCTACACCCCCCCCCCTCCACACCCCTGATTGTAAATAATGTAAATAATTCAATGTGATTATCTTGTGTGATGACTGTATTAAGATGATAGTATATATCTGATAGTATATATCTGTATCATGAATCAATTTAAGTGGACCCCGACTTAAACAAGTTGAAAAACTTATTCGGGTGTTACCATTTAGTGGTCAATTGTACGGAATATGTACTTCGCTGTGCAACCTACTAATAAAAGTCTCAATCAATCAATCAAAAAAGCTAAAGTGCTTCACCGATGTATTGTCGTGGAGATAAAAGTCACTGTGAATGTCCATTTCGCGTTCTCGACTCTCATTTTCAAGAGGATATAGTATCCGAGGTGGTTTAAAATACAAATCCGTGATCCACAATAGAAAAAGGAGAAAGTGTGGAATCCAATGAGCCGGTCAGAGCGAAAAAAGATACGTCCTGCACTGCACTCTAGTACTTCACTCTCACGTTCCTCATCCACGAATCTTTCATCCTGGCTCAAATTAATGGGGTAATCGTCGCTTTCTCGGTCCGAATCGCTCTCGCTGCTGGTGTAAACAATGGGGAAATGTGAGGCGCCCTTCAACCTGCGGCGTCACGCTACTTCCGGTACAGGCAAGGCTTTTTTTTAATCAGCGTCCAAAAGTTGCGAAATTTATCGTCAATGTTCTCTACTAAATCCTTTCAGCAAAAATATGGCAATATCGCGAAATGATCAAGTATGACACATAGAATGGATCTGCTATCCCCGTTTAAATAAAAAAAAATCATTTTAGTAGGCCTTTAATGTTTTTCTTCTCTGTAAGGCCCTACCATCCTTGGTCGTGTTCTCATGCAGGCAGCATGTCATGTTGTTGTTTTTTTAAATATGCCCCAAGTGGCCCCCGGTCGGGACCTCTGTCTTGAGAAGACAGACTCCATGTTGGTCACCTGGTCGTGAGGACTGTCGTTATTTTGGCCAGCAATTATCTCCAGCCCAAGTTGCAAGTTGCACTGCCAATCATGTTAATGAGGGCTGTGTGAGAGATGGAATCACCAGAAAGGGATTGAAAAGTGCGATGTTGAGTCGGGCTTACCTTTTCATCTCCGCTTTTATTAATGAGTCCTAATTATAGTCGGCGAGAAAAACCATAAATCGTTACTCGCTGGTTTCTCCTCCTCGCATTTCTTCTCCGTGCCGTCCTCGGTTCCTTCTCGCCGGCGCCACCGCAACTACGCTGAAAAGCTCTTTTGTTCAATTTTTAATTACCCTCGCCGTATCAAAGTGCTCTTGACATCCCGACGCGTGGCGTCTGTACGAGAGGGTCGCTTGCAGGAATTGGATAAGCACCTTTTTTTTTTTGTATCGTTTGGGAGAACAGACTGTATCCTGGCCTCCATCTTTCTTTTTCTCGGCGAGACACACAGAAGTGACAAGCATAACGCTATTATTTAATCATCTTCACTGCAATGCTGGTACTCGTCATACTAATCACTGCAGGGGACAATACTGGAGAAAGAAAACTTGATGTACAGTACAGGCCAAAAGTTTGGACACACGTTTTCTTTATTTTCATGGCAATTGTTGCGTCTGCCCAGTCTTCCTCCCAGGGAATTAAAGTCACTGGTCAATCCCAAGTTCTTTCAGATGACATATATGCAGAGTAAGAAGGACCATCAAGACAGAATAGGAATATTAACAAGTTTTACTGAAGCTTCAGGAGACCAGCCCACACCAATACATTCATATCGGCTCCTCGAGTTGGAAGAGCCAACTTCTTGCATACGAAGAAAGCCCCCTCCCTCTCCAAAAAGAAATACAGCCTCATTGTTCTACTACAGATAAGATATAAGGGAGTACTCCCAACTCCTACATTGCAAGCCTTCATGGTAACACACACAGTTTACTTGTGGACATAAAATGAAAAAATAGAGAGAGTACAAATGGAAAAGCACTAGCTGCTTTAAACATGACTATGAATAAAGAAAGAACTCTTAAACATATATGCATTCTCCACACTATTTACATTGTAGATGGTCACTGAAGGCATCAAAACGATGAATGAACACATGTGGAGTTATGTACTTAACAAAAAAAAGGTGAAATAACTAAAAAAATTTCTTATATTCTAGTTCCTTCAAAATAGCCGCCCTTTTGCTCTGATTACTGCTCTGCATTGGCATTCTCTCCATGAGCTTCAAGAGGTAGTCACCCGAAAGGGTTTAAACTTCACAGGTGTGCTTAAAGTGAAAATTAATGTTCAATTGTTTGATATAAACTTTTTTTTATAACATTTTAACCAGTTATATCTTATTTGCATTCACTTTTAAATCACATTTGCAAGTATGCATTCATTTCAGTTCATCCTTGATGTGTTTCTGTAGTCAGGAAGTAGTCTTTGCCATTAAGCTGAATGTGCCCGTCAAATTTGAAGTGTTTATACTGTAAGTATTGTATTCCTTACACATCCAATTGTTTGATTTTTAGGTGCACCTTAGTTGTAGTTTTGATAAACAAATTTGGAGCTGTTGAAATTGCCATGAAAAATCACTAATGCTAACCATTAGCATGCACATTAGCATTGACCTAGCTGGTTTTGAAAAGTAGAGCCTTACTTTTAAGTGCGTTTTTTTAGGCATGCTTGCTTTGAATGCGCTTGTTTTCCTCCCAAGTGCTTGAGCTGGTGCTGAAGTGACACCACGTGCTAGAAATGTATTAAAATATGGTTGTAGAGGTTGCCCTCTAGTGGGTTCTTCGGCCCACCACACACTGCCAGGAGAGCCCGGAATTCAGGGTATGACACTGTTTTAATTTCATCATTTCTGCAAGGCTTTTGCTTTCCAGCAAAATGTCTTTTTCTGCGCTCGTGTCTCTCTCTCTCTCTCTCTGGCTCCCACTCCAACTCCAACTGCGTGTCTCATTCCGGCTGCTGCTAATAAAGGCGACAGGTGATTAGATAACAAGGCCCACCTGGGCCATCTACTCACCCGTCGCTGTCTTCGAGGCCAGTCCTGGCACACCCCGTTCCGCGGCAGGCCTGCAGGCCACGCCCCCCTCCACAATGGTATTGTTTTATTTAGAGTGAATTGGTACTACTGATGCAATTCAGTCGGTACCGAATAAGGTACCCATCCTTACCATATGTTGTATTTTTTTCCAGACAATTTTTTTTTTGAAAAAGACATGGCGTCTTATATTTGGGGTCCGAGCTTTTCTTCCTGTCCCACACACACACACACACTAGGGACCTGGAGACACAGAAAACGTCTCAAAGGAAGTTAGCAAACAAGATGGATTTTGTCCTAAAAGATTTTTGAAAAAATGCTTCTTGACAAAGAAGGTTGTCTTATATTCAGCGTGGTTTTATATTCAGGTGCGATAAAAGTCAGGGCTTTTTAAAATGGGTTTCAGCGCTCAAGGGTCATGTTGAAGAAAGCCATGGTGGTTGGTCTTATTGCACTGTGCTAGCACGAGGCGCAGGTTTAATTTGGACCAGCGGGGAATCCTTCATGGCTTCCAGCGTTTGATTTAAGTTGGATGTACGCTGCGAGGACTCAGCGGAGGATATACATCATCCTCACCAGCAGCAAACAGCCGAGTTTGAATCCAGAGTTTGTCATCACGGGGGGATGGCTGTCTTATGAGCTCCTGCGTTATACGTTGTGATTTGTCAGACGAGGGAAGCGTCGCCTTTGAATTGAGTGTTCTCTTCTGAGCGTCCCTCATGTTCCTTTGAGTGACAGCTACTCAGGGGATCTACTGTACTTTGTGTCACCACTGACTATTCTTTGTTTGGATTTATTATTTGCAATGTGTCCAAACCTCAAAATACTGTATGCCAGTAATCTTTTGAAATATGTTATCCAATATAAATGTACTGGATTGTGCAATGTTATGTTACGTCATGTTGTCTTACGTCATGTTATGTTACGTCATGTTATGTTACGTCATGTTATGCTATGTTATGTTACGTCATGTTATGCTAAGTTATGTTACATCATGTTATGCTAAATTATGTTGCGTCATGTTATGCTATGTTATGGTACCTCATGTTATGCTGTTATGTTACGTCATGTTATGCTATGTTATGTTACATCATGTTATGCTATGTTATGTTACGTCATGTTATGCTATGTTATGTTACATCATGTTATGCTATGTTATGTTACGTCATGTTATGCTATGTTATGTTACATCATGTTATGCTATGTTATGTTACGTCATGTTATGCTATGTTATGTTACATCATGTTATGCTATGTTATGTTACGTCATGTTATGCTTTGTTATGTTACATCATGTTATGCTAAATTATGTTGCGTCATGTT
Organism: Entelurus aequoreus; assembly: GCF_033978785.1. Lineage (NCBI taxonomy): Eukaryota > Metazoa > Chordata > Actinopteri > Syngnathiformes > Syngnathidae > Entelurus > Entelurus aequoreus. Next base: position 5,094,797 of record NC_084751.1, read on the forward strand.
ATGCTATGTTATTTTACGGCATGTTATGCTATGTTATGTTAGGTCATGTTATGCTATGTTATGTTACGTCATGTTATGCCATGTTATGTTACGTCATGTTATGCTAAATTATGTTGCGTCATGTTATGCTATGTTATTTTACGGCATGTTATGCTATGTTATGTTACCTCATGTTATGCTATGTTACGTCATGTTATGCCATGTTATGGTACCTCATGTTATGCTATGTTATGTTACGTCATGTTATGCTTTGTTATGTTACATCATGTTATGCTGTTATGTTACGTCATGTTATGCTATGTTATGTTACATCATGTTATGCTATGTTATGTTACGTCATGTTATGCTATGTTATGTTACATCATGTTATGCTATGTTATGTTACGTCATGTTATGCTTTGTTATGTTACATCATGTTATGCTAAATTATGTTGCGTCATGTTATGCTATGTTATTTTACGGCATGTTATGCTATGTTATGTTAGGTCATGTTATGCTATGTTATGTTACGTCATGTTATGCCATGTTATGTTACGTCATGTTATGCTAAATTATGTTGCGTCATGTTATGCTATGTTATTTTACGGCATGTTATGCTATGTTATGTTACCTCATGTTATGCTATGTTATGTTACGTCATGTTATGCCATGTTATGTTACCTCATGTTATGCTATGTTATGTTACGTCATGTTATGCTTTGTTATGTTACATCATGTTATGCTAAATTATGTTGCGTCATGTTATGCTATGTTATTTTACGGCATGTTATGCTATGTTATGTTACCTCATGTTATCCTATGTTATGTTACGTCATGTTATGCCATGTTATGTTAGGTCATGTTACCGTATTTCCTTGAATTGGCGCAGGGAATATAGTATTCGCACGTCTAGAATTACTGCCGGGTCAAACTCGTTTCTCAAAATAATTAACGCATGCTTGGCCTTATCGCCGGTTTATTATTTAAGCTGGATCAAATTCGTTTCGCAATATATTAATTTTATTATCGCATGTCTATAATTTTCACCGGGTCAAACTCGTTTCGCAAAATATTTAGCATATGGCTAGAACTTCCACCGGGTCAAATTCGTTACTTCACGAGTGACGCATCTGTCCTCATTTTCAAAATGGAGGAAGCTGCTTGTAGTAGTTTACAATCGCACAAAGGAAAAAAGATAAAGAGCTATTCAGTTGGATTTAAGGTCCAAGCTATTGAATACCGGTACAGTATGCTAAAGAGAACAGTAAGCAGCTATGTTTTATTAATATACCGTAGCTGCGTGTGTGAAATACTGTATAAGTCATTAAATGACTCCCGCCTCCTGGTTGTAGAGGGCGCTGCCGCGCTAGTGATCCTTCTTGCGACTTCCGGTACTGCAGAAGAAGTGAACACACGCAGCAAGAGATTTTTTTCTCTTTCATTTTAACAAGGAGGGTATCTAAAATAAAACAGTTTTCTCAACTGGACTTTCAATGGAAGCAGGAGGTAATAATTAAAGGAATATCTCCATCGAAACAGAGACTTTTAAAACTGAAGAAAGAAAATAAGGAAGACTTCTATAAACAAGTTATCGATGCTTTTGGTCAGAAGGAGCTGCAAATGGACTCCATTTATAAGTACAGGTAAGACCATAATAACGTTTTTTTTTAATTAAATGTGCTTTTCATGATGGTATGCTTACATCACACTCAAAGCGCACGCCTAAATTTTATGGATTCCTTTTGGTAAACGCCGGAGTGAGAAGAGGGTTTAAAATAATTACCGCATGCACGGCCATCCCGCCGGTTTCCGGTAAACGCAGGAGTGACAGGAGGTTTTAAATTAATTAACGCCCCTGCAGCTATTCAAGGAAATACGGGATGCTAAATTATGTTGCGTCATATTATGCTATGTTATTTTACGGCATGTTATGCTATGTTATGTTACGTCATGTTATGCTATGTTATGTTACGTCATGTTATGCTATGTTATGTTACATCATGTTATGCTATGTTATGTTACATATTTTTATGCTATGTTATGTTACATCATGTTAGGCTATGTTATGTTACATCATGTTATGCTATGTTATGTTACATCATGTTCTGCTATGTTATGTTACGTCATGTTATGCTATGTTATGTTACATCATGTTATGCTATGTTATGTTACATCATGTTATGCTATGTTATGTTACATCATGCTATGCTATGTTATGTTACGTCATGTTAGGCTATGTTATGTTACGTCATGTTATGCTATGTTATGTTACGTCATGTTATGCTATGTTATGTTACGTCATGTTATGCTATGTTATGTTATGTCATGTTATGCTATGTTACGTCACGTTATGGTATTATGTTAGGTCATGTTATGCTATGTTATGTTACGTCTTGTTATGCTGTTATGTTACATCATGTTATGCTATGTTACGTCACATTGTGCTGTTATGTTGCGCCATGTTATGCTATGTTATGTTACCTCATGTTATGCTATGTTATGTTACCTCTTGTTACGTCACATAATGTTATTATGTTCGGTCATGTTATGCTATGTTATGTTACGTCATGCTATGCTATGTTATGTTACGTCATGCTATGCTATGTTATGTTACGTCATGCTATGCTATGTTATGTTACGTCATGTTATGCTAAGTTATGTTACGTCATGCTATGTTATGCTGTGCTGTGTTGTGTTGTGATATATATATGTGTTGCTATGCTGTGTCATTTTACTTTATATCACAAATGTCAGTTTCTGATTTTTTTTTAAAGTTCCATTTAAATACATTTAGTAATTTAATTACATTTCATCCGTTTTATTTATTGTTCCACTGTTTCTGATCGACTTAATTCAATTGTGCTGTCTTTTTTATTTTAGTTGTCTAATTAAAATTCTACTTAACTCGTATTTTTAATTAATTTAATGAAATATTTAATATCTTCTATTTTATTTATTTGCAAAGTTTCCAACTCGTATTTTTTTAATTGTTGGTAATTATCCAAATTGGGATTGTTCTGCTTTGGCAGGGTCACAGTATCATGCCTTTTTGTTCTTCTTTTTACATTTTAGTCAAGCTTCTCCTTTGATAGACTTCCAACAATGTCTATGTTGTTGAATCATACAATGGCCAGCGTGATGTACCCGCTGTACAAACCAACAGTCAGCCCGGCCCCACACCTCGCACTTTATCTTTCTTTGGTAAACATCCCGCTTATCTTGGCCTGCTCTGCTGGTTGGCATCTAATCTCATGGACGCTCCCCCGTGGTGGTGAGGCGTGACAATGGGCAGGAAGTCAGCTCGCCAGGCGACCTCTTTGAAGACCGGGGGAATATTTGTCTGCAGGGTCCATTGCACCATCTCCGTATCTTTTTATAAAAATTTAAAAAAATGATGTTGTAGCACATGAATACCAGCGTCATTAAGACAAATGAAGTCATGAGAAAGGTCAAAGAGCCTCTCCGTCTCACTTGTGGTCTTTTTCTGTGCTTGTTTGACATAACTATTCAACTGCAGTGCTTTGTTCTGAAGGGCTATTGACTTTTATTATTGAGATTATTATTTTGTTATTGTGTTATTGACGAGTTATTGACTTTTTGGAGACTACGGGGCATTTTTACCACCGTGTTACATGGCCTTTCCGTTTAACAACACTCGTTTGGGAATTAAGGAGACCGATTTTTGAAGCTTTTCAGGCAGAATTCTTTCCCATTCTTGCTTGATGTACAGCTCAAGGGTCATAAGTGGGCCCTGAAGTGTTCCTGAGCCCATGTGGTGATATCCTTTACACACTGATGACGCTTTTTGATGCCGTACCGCCTGAGGGAAACGAAGGTCACGGGCATTCAATGTTGGTTTTCAACCTTGCTGCTTACTTACTTTACTTAGGCCTTAGTATTCCCTGAGTAACATAGCCTGCCGACAAAAGCCTTCCATCCATTCCGGTCTTGTGCCCTTCGGTCGAGTTGTTGCCATGACAGCCCCTCAGCCCTCATCTCCTGTTCCGTGCTTCTTCTCCAGGTTGTTCTTGGTCTCCCTCTGTTTCTTTTTCCCTGTGGGTTCCATGTTAGTGCCTGTTTGGTGATTGATTTATTGGGTGGGCCTATCCAGCTCTACTTCCTTCTCCTGATTTGCAGTTCCACTGGTTCTTGTTTGGTGAGTTCCCACAGGTTGGCATTGGTGATGGTGTCCGGCCAGTAGACTCCTAGGACCCGACGGAGGCAACGGTTTACGAATGTCTGTAGTTACCATGTTTCTGATACAGCAGGATGGATTTGACATTCACTGCTGCTTAGGTGCAGTGATTTTTCCAGATTCTCCGAACCTTTTGATGATATTACGGACCGTAGATGGTGAAATCCCTAAATTCCTTGCAATAGCTGGTTGAGAAATGTTGTTCTTAAACAATTTGCTCAGGCATTTGTTGACAAAGTGGTGACCCTCGCCCCATCCTTGTTTGTGAATGACTGAGCATTTCATGGACGCTGCTTTTATACACAATCATGGCACCCACCTGTTCCCAATTAGCCTGTTCACATGTGGGATGTTCCAAATAAGTGTTTGATGAGCATTCCTCGACTTTCTCAGTGTTTTTTGCCACTTGTGCCAGCTTTTTTGAAACATGTCGCAGGCATCAAATTCCAAATGAGCTAATATTTGCAAAAAATAACAACGTTTTCCAGTTCGAACGTCAAGTATCTTGTCTTTGCAGCCTATTCAATTGAATATAAGTTGAAAGGGATTTGCAAAAGATTGTATTTAGTTTGTATTTACCATTTACACGACGTGCCAACTTTACCGGTTTTGGGTTTTGTACATTTTACTTTAGGTGTTGTTTTTGTTTTTGTTTTTGTTTTTGTGACGTCTGTAGTGTAGTCTTTCTGTATTTATTGTTCCAAAGTTTCCAATAGCACCGCCTTCTGTTTATGTTCTGGTAATAGGATTAATTATTGATTGAAACTTTTATTAGTAGATTGCACAGCACAGTACATATTCCGTACAATTGACCACTAAATGGTAACACCCGAATAGTCGGGGTCCACGTTAATCAATTCATTGTTCCGCCTTGGCAAAGGTCTGCTCTCCACTCTCATTTTCTCTCATCTCTTTTCCGTCTTCTCCGCAGGTGGAGTGGCTGAAGAACGAGGAGGTGATCGACCCCGCCGACGACAGGAACTTCTACATCACCATCGACCACAACCTGATCATCAAGCAGGCGCGCCTCTCGGACACGGCCAACTACACCTGTGTGGCCAAGAACATCGTGGCCAAGAGACGCAGCACCACTGCCACCGTCATCGTCTACGGTTAGACACTCTTAATTCTCTATTACAGTCTTCTCCCCGTCGTCTTTGTTGTAGCGGTGTAGCGTGCAAGGACGGGAGTGGAAGAAGTGTCAAAAGATGGCGCTAACTGTTTTAATGACATTCAGACTTTACTTCAATCAATGACGGAGCAGCATCTCCTCATCAGTGGCTCACTAGTGCAACAACAAGTATAATAATCAAAGTTCCTTGGGTGAATAATGTAAACTCACTACACCGGTATGTTTTAGCGCTTTCATGGCGAGTTTACTGGCAGATATAAGTAAGAACTTTACGCTACTTTATATTAGAAATGGCAACAGCGGAGGATGATTGTCCCATAACAAGAAGATAGAGAAAAAGAAGAAGCTTACGGACTACAAAGGCAGACGCGCACACATTTTTAGGACTTATGCAGATCCCAAATACAGATCAGCAGGTACCAGAAGGTAAGAAAAGTTTCTTTTGCATAATATTGCGAAACAAAACGCCAGATAATATGTCTTACCTTGTACACACACCATAATAATACTCCTATGTTGAAGCACAGTACAATCCATCAAGCGGTGCGGCTTCATAGCTTACCAAAGGGAATGTTACACGGTAAAATTGTGCTGTTTTGGGGGACATAGCTCAGATTAAAACTGATTTCAACTCACGTTGATTTGAGATACAAGTGTTTTGAGTTAAGAGCTTCGTCACAAAATCAATTAGGCTCGTATGTTGAGGTACTACTGTAATATATTTTGTTATGTGACAAAACCCGGCGTAATATCAACCATAATGAAAAAAATACACTTCATATTGCAGTCTACACGTATCTCTTATGTGTGACTGCCATCATATTGCAGCCTACACGTATCTCTTATGTGTGACTGCCATCATATTGCAGTCTACACATATCTCTTATGTGTGACTGCCATTATATTGCAGTCCACCCGTATCTCTTATGTGTGACTGCCATCATACTGCAGTCTACACGTATCTCTTATGTGTGACTGCCATCATATTGCAGTCTACATGTATATTTTATGTGTGACTGCCATTATATTGCAGTCTACACCTATCTCTTATTTGTGACTGCCATCATATTGCAGTCTACACGTATCTCTTATGTGTGACTGCCATCATATTGCAGTCTACACGTATCTCTTAAGTGTGACTGCCATTATATTGCAGTCTACACGTACCTCTTATGTGTGACTGCCATCATATTGCAGTCTACACGTATCCCTTATGTGTGACTGCCATCATATTGCAGTCTACACCTATCTCTTATGTGTGACTGCCATCATATTGCAGTCTACACGTATCTCTTATGTGTGACTACCATCATATTGCAGTCTACATGTATCTCTTATGTGTGACTGCCATCATATTGCAGCCTACACGTACTTCTTATGTGTGACTGCCACCATATTGCAGTCTACACCTATCTCTTGTGTGACTGCCATCATATTGCAGTCTACACGTACCTCTTATGTGTGACTGCCATCATATTGCAGTCTACACCTATCTCTTATGTGTGACTGCCATCATATTGCAGTCTACACCTATCTCTTGTGTGTGACTGCCATCATATTGCAGTCTACACATACTTCTTATGTGTGACTGCCATCATATTGCAGTCTACACCTATCTCTTATGTGTGGCTGCCATCATATTGCAGTCTACACGTATCTCTTATGTGTGACTGCCATCATACTGCAGTCTACATGTATCTCTTATGTGTGACTGCCATCATATTGCAGTCTACATGTATATTTTATGTGTGACTACCATCATATTGCAGTCTACACGTATCTCTTATGTGTGACTGCCATCATACTGCAGTCTACACGTATCTCTTATGTGTGACTGCCATCATATTGCAGTCTACATGTATATTTTATGTGTGACTACCATCATATTGCAGTCTACACGTATCTCTTATGTGTGACTACCATCATATTGCAGTCTACACGTATCTCTTATGTGTGACTACCATCATATTGCAGTCTACATGTATATTTTATGTGTGACTGCCATCATATTGCAGTCCACACGTATCTCATATGTGTGACTACCATCATATTGCAGTCTACACGTATCTCTTATGTGTGACTGCCATCATATTGCAGCCTACACGTATCTCTTATGTGTGACTGCCATCACATTGCAGCCTACACGTATCTCTTATGTGTGATGCCATCACATTGCAGTCTACACGTATCTCTTATGTGTGACTGCCATCTACTGGTCACACTTATCAATTCACCATGTACCAAATAAAATTGCTCCGAGGTCGGTAAGCACAACCAAAATTATTCCGTACATCTGAAAGGCCTTATAGTCCGAAAAAGATGGTAATTGAACAGAGGCATCAATTTATAGATAAAAAAAAAATACGTAAGAACATTTTGGTTTGTTTCCTGTGTGAACGTCTGCAACGGATGGAGGCTTTTTTTTTTTAATTTGGTGAGACACTGAGCCGCAGGAAGAGGCTGACCTCCTGCTGTGATTTGGCGCAGGGAGCCCCGCCCGCTGCCTCCCCAACATCAACTAACATGATCGGCCTGTGAAGTCAAATCCTGCCGCAGGGTTGTAAGCTGCAGACGGAGTGACACGCCACACGTCCGCTCTTTACTTTCCAGACACTCGCTTCGAAGCGCTTTAACCCGAGTTCACCCCGCGCCCGGTAGCACCAATATAAACGCTTGGAAATGACTCATCACTTTGACTTGTTTACAGGTTTTCCTCCAAAAAAAAATATGAGACTCGTGCAGGAAAAGCAGAACAATGCAAGACGCGAGCGTACATTTCAGAGGTAAAAAACCTGCTTTGATGTCGGCTTATCCTTAAAAAAAAAAAAAAAGTAAAAATATTTTCTGCCGCGTGGAGCGTCTGCTTTTGTGCCGCTTTTGCCTCTTTTATCCCCGCCTTTTTCTAAAACGCATTTAATTGTGTTGCATGTGGAAGCGACGCACTGACAGAAAGTGTGTATTAATGTCCCAGGGTTTATTTCACAGCACACACTCACCGCAACAAAAGATAAGCCTGCACACGGAAGCCAGTCCAGACATTGAGTAGAAGGTAGTATTAGTGCGCCACTGGAAGACTAAATATAGGGCAAAGTCAAAACAAGTCAACATTTGGAATGGTACAATAATACATTGTTTGTTTTTATTTGAATATCAAAATATTAGGAAAAAATATGTAATTTTATGAGAAATCTGTCCTAATCTAGTCATTTATGTGAGAACACATTTGTATAATAAACAGGGGCGTCCCAATCTTTTTCATTTCCTATACCAATATTGGAGCCTTAAATATTGGCCAATACGATAGTAATTTGATTTGATAACAGCACAAATAATCAGTGTTGGGTTAGTTACTGAAAACCGGTAACTAGTTACAGTTACCAGTTACTTTATTTCAAAAGCAACTCAGTTACTAACTCGGTTACTTACACCAAAAAGTAATGTATTACTGTGAAAAGTAACTATTTAGTTACTTTTTTGTTTTACTTTTCTTTTTAAGGCTCCCATTAATGCCCTTTTAGCCTTCATTTCAGTACTGTTATTGCACTGGAGAATAATACAATCTGTTGATCAACTTGACATGCATTTGCATCACTGAACTCTGCTTAGCAATGAGGGCCAATGTATTTTGGGCCAGAACAAATTGACAAAACAATTTGGAATAGCTGCAACATAACAGTAACAAACAGCATAATAACATGTCACAACATAGCTGTAAACCTGGCTTCACCCAAGGAAGGCACACATGACATGATTATATGTCATGTCACTATATACAGCACACATACTGCGATACACACGCCTAACCAGGCCTTTTTTTCTCTCAAGGAATTGTGAAATAAAATCATGTCTTCAGGAGATCAACACTGTACCAAAGCCCAGAACACTCTATGCATTTCCCCAGTTTTAGTTTAGAGAAAAGGAAAGATTGGCCTGGCCTAACCAGGCCTTTTTTTCTCTCAAGGAATTGTGAAATAAAATCATGTCTTCAGGAGATCAACACTGTACCAAAGCCCAGAACACTCTATGCATTTCCCCAGTTTTAGTTTAGAGAAAAGGAAAGATTGGCCTGGCCCACTAGCATCCCTCTTTATGTTTGTGAACTTTATAGTCTATACATTTAGAGTGATGTGATAATCAAACACTCTAGAAGTCTAGAATGAAAGAGTATATAAGAGAATTGACAGAGTGTGTACCTTCAGTGCTGAATGATGAACAGAGGCAGAGTTTAAAGTGTCCTCTTTAGCTTGTTTTCCATGTTTATGTACTCACTGTCTACTGTGTTCAGGTACTTGGAAAATGTTTTCGTGCCATTTGCCATTTGATGTCCGATATCATGCTAATTAGCTGCCTGAAAGCGGGTGACTCCACTGTAGAAATAGCCTGCATGTTTTCTAGCACATACGCTGCAATGGCTCTATCAATGTTGTCCTGGCTAGCAGTCCCTCCGCTAAAAGGTGGAGGTGGAGGTGAAGTGGAATCGGAGTCTGTCTCTCTCTTTACTAGCTTCGTCAAAGCATGTTGCTTTTGTAGCTGTTTCAGCAGATTGGAATTGCTGTTTTGGGCAGTAGATAGGATCTTTGATCCAAGACAAAACTTACATTTAACTCAAATGTTCTTTTCTTTGTGCTCAACAAAAGAAAAGTAGTGACAATATCTCCATGTTAAGAAACTTGACTTCGGCTCCGCCATGATGTCTTGTTAGTAAACACAGACACTCCAATCAGCTAAATAGACTCAATAACTCTACGGTGACGTTTTGGTGAATTTATAAAACTGAAACAATGCAAAAAGAATGCCATGGTAAGTCGACTTGTAAATGTGTTAGCTTATTTGCTAATGCTAACGACGCTAGCTTGATTACATTACAAAAGCACGTACAAATATGCATGAAAACACTCCTACAGACGTCACACATGGGACGGTTTAGGAAGTATGAATTGTTTTAGTTGCATTGTAACACAAACGTTGCTTGGAGTGATGAATGAAGAATCTTTTTTGAGCAAAAACGCAACAGACGGTTATACTTTCAGTTCCAGGCACAAACCAGAAAGTACATTTCTAACGCGCAGCACCTGCAGTGAGCAAACTTGTCCAAAAGAGGGTGCCATAGCACGGACAATAACACACTGTGGAAGTCTGGTTTCACCGGGTTCTTCTGACCACCAACCACGGACATGACAGCAGCGTTCAGGGTTTTGTACAAGTTTTTATTTTTCAATAAACTGTCTTTCTTGTCCTTGTCCAATTTCTTCGTTTGCTTTCGCTCACGCTCGTGCTCGCTCTTCCCCCACCTGAGCACACGAATGGTTTCTCTGTCTCTCGCGGCGTGCTCTGCCATCCACCAACAACCCCCCTCTCCTTCCCGACTGCTGCCTTTAACAGAGCAACATCTACACACCTGCCGCTAATCTCGAGGCCGGTCCTGACACGCCCCGCTTCTCCGCCGGCCCGCTGGCCACGCCCCCCCACACACACCTTTTCAGTGTAATACAAAAAACTATTTGTTGAAAATGAAACATCATGGTTGTTAGCAAAGAAAACACATCAATTATCCGCACCGTTTTACAGGCTGCAGGGGTCAAAGCGTGGGGAAAATACGGTAAACGCGCTGCAGGACTGCTCGTATCAGAGATTTTAGATGCAAGCCGATATCATCAAATACTTGTTTTTTTTTGCTGATACCGTATCAAGACACCTTTAGTAACAATACAACGATCACCAAGAGAGAAATATAAATGTCAAAACAACAAAATAATCTGAAAATAAGGTTTTAATATTGAAATAAAAACTTGAGTTTTGTATGTGTTGCCAGCCAGTGGCTTTTATATGTATGTAGACGCTGACAGAGATGGATGAGAGAGGAAAAGAGAGGCATTAAGAGGACCCAGTGAACGGGAACGTGCTGCTATCTGACCACAATTTACTGTCTGGCTGCATGACAGTGGAATGACCTCAGATTTGAGGCGTGGAAAAACAAGTCTACACTCTTTGACACATTTTTGTTTTGGGGCCCCGAGACATGGTGAGATTTTTTGTTAATAAATCATACTGGAAAAACACGTTTGGTGAGTAGATAGCCGTTTAATTGGTTTTATGACCTTTTGTGCAATTGTAACGCCAACAGAATAGTAAGTGGGGGGCTCAATTAATCTGTTGCCATCATTAACTGCACAGTCTGTCATACACGTTCAAAACAAAGTTAACCACGGTAAAATTAATATATCAAACACTTGAAATGATTCTCATTTTTCACAATCAACTCCTGTATCCTATGCAATAAATATATGCACAATATAAATGATATACATTTGTTCAAAGATAGTGTCAGAATAATTGTATCTAAGTTATCACAAAACTTTGTGTTGCCATGAGTTCCCGGTGAGAGGACAAAAGCTGCCTTTGATCCTACCAAGAAGAAGGCTTGTAAAACTCCACTGTGTAGGATGGGAAGCAACATGGTGTTCTGTTTCTTTGATGTATTGTAATCCACAGAAAGATTTTGTCTTGACCTGAGAGCTTCAAAGCGGAGAGGAAGCAGGACCTTTTCTTTGAACTGTTTTACAACCTTTTCTTTGAACTCTTTTGTAATCAAAGGCGATGTCTGTTTACGACCCCCCTCCCTTAGAAACAGCTGTTGCCATGTAATCAGGGAAAGTCCAAATAAAAGAGGAGGCGTACAATCTTTCGTCAGAGCGTGGTGACACTGTACAAGGGGACAGGTGTACGCGTTTCTCCTCACTGAGCCAAATTTAATTCTGTCTCCGTTTGATTCCTTGCTTCTTGTCTTGTTTAATAGATTTAATAGATGTCACTTTAGCTAACACGTTTACAAGTCTCTGTGTTAGTATTATTACCTTACAATGGTGTTATTTTTGTATTGTTTCAGTTTCGTAAATTCGTCACCGTGGATTTATTGAGTCTCTTTAGCTGAATGGAGAGCTGACTTCTGTTTTGTTTGATCATCCGTTTTACTGCCGTGTTACAGAAAACGTTTGAAAACAATTAAGGTATGTAAATAAACATTTACACAATCCGTCAGAATAATTGTATCTAAGTTATCACAAAACTTTGTGTTTCAATGAGTTCCCGGCAAGCAGACAAAAGCTGTCTTTGATCTTACCAGTCAAAAGGCTTGTAAAACTCCATAAGGTGTCAGTTTCTTTGATGTATTGTAATCCACAGGAAGATTTTGTCTTGACCCGAGAGCTACAAAGCGGAGAGGAAGCAGGACCTGACTCCCCTCCAGGGACCTTTTCTTTGAACTGTTTTACGACCTTTTCTTTTAACTGTTTTGTAATCAAAGGCGATGGCTGTTTACAACCCCGCTCTCTTAGAAACAGCTGTTGCCATGTAATCAGGGAAGGTCCAAATAAAAGAGGAGGCGTACAATCTTTCGTCAGAGCGTGGTGACACTGTACAAGGGTACAGGTGTACGCGTTTCTCCTTACTGAGCCAAGTTTAATTCTGTCTCTGTTTGATTCCTTGCTTCTTGTCTTGTTTAATAGATGTCATCAGTGTTTGAACCTGACAGATAGAGATGTAAATACTGTTGTTATATTGTGATAAAGCATGTTGATGACACATTCTAGCTGTGTCCCGCAAATTTGACAGCGGCAAGCGAACAAACGCGTCCTCAACGCCATGTAGGGTTCTAGTTAGCGGCTAACGTCCCTCCACTGTACAAAGCCACTTCTAAGTCAGCAAATGGGAATTAGTGAAGTTAAGTGAATTATATTTATATAGCGCTTTTTGTCAGTGTCACCACGCTCTGACGAAAGATTGTACGCCTCCTCTTTTATTTGGACTTTCCCTGATTACATGGCAACAGCTGTTTCTAAGGGAGGGGGGTCGTAAACAGCCATCGTCTTTGATTACAAAACATTTCAAAGAAAAGGTTGGTTCAAAGAAAAGGTCGTAAACAGCCATTGCTCTCGGTCACAGAACAGTTCAAAGAAAAGGTGCCTGGAGGGGAGTCAGGCCCTGCTTCCTCTCCGCTTTGTAGATCTCGGGTCAAGACAAAATCATTTTGTACGTGCTTTTAGAATGTAATCAAGCTACCGTTGTTAGCATTGGCGAATAAGCTAACACGTTTACAAGTCTCTGTGTTAGTATTATTACCTTACAATGGTGTTATTTTTGTATTGTTTCAGTTTTGTAAATCCCTCAGTAAATTTGTCACAGTGGATTTAATGAGTCTGTTTAGCTGAACAGAGAGCTGACTTCTGTTTTGTTTGATCAGCCGTTGTACTGCCGTGTTACAGAAACCGTTTGAAAACAATCAAGGTATGTAAATAAACATTTACACAATCTGTCAGAATAATTGTATCTAAGTTATCACACAACTTGTGTTTCAATGAGTTCCCAGCGAGCAGACAAAAGTTGTCTTTGATCTTACCAATCAAAAGGCTTGTAAAACTCCACTGTGTCGGATGGGAAGCGACATGAAGGTGTCGGGGTTTTTTTATGTATTGTAATCCACAGGAAGATTTTGTCTTGACCCGAGATCTACAAAGCGGAGAGGAAGCAGGACCTGACTCCCCTCCAGGCACCTTTTCTTTGAACTGTTTTGTGACCAAAGGCAGCGGCTGTTTATGACCCCCCTTCCTTTAGAAACAGCTGTTGCCATGTAATCAGGGAAAGTCCAAACAAAAGAGGAGGCGTACAATCTTTCGTCAGAGCGTGGAGGGACACTGTCCAAGAGTACAGCCCAGACGTTTCTCCTCAGTGGAGCTAAATTTAATTATGTCTCCGTTTGATTCCTTGCTTCTTGTCTTGTTTAATAGATGTCATCAGTGTTTGAACCTGACACAATCTTTCTGTGTAAATAACTCATTTTGCAATTTATATATCTATGGCTTATAGTCCTGTGCGGCTAATATATAGAAACCTTTTTTTTCTTTTTTAATTTAGTGGGTGCGGCTCATATCTCGGTGTGCTCTATTTAGTCCGTAAAATACGGTATTTGTTTTTGTAGTCCACCGTAGGAGACTGCGGTTAAATAAAGGCGTTAGCGGAAAGCTTTCTCAGGTTTCTGGTGTTTGTGTACCCCCAGTAAACGGAGGCTGGTCCACATGGACGGAGTGGTCGGTGTGCAACAGCCGCTGTGGACGAGGTTACCAGAAACGCACGCGGAGCTGCACCAACCCGGCGCCGCTTAACGGCGGCGCCATATGTGACGGCCAAGGCATCCAGAAGCTGCCGTGTAACCCTCTGTGCCCAGGCAAGTACTGTTATCTATTTCGGAATACCTCAGATTTGAAATACAGTCCAACCGCCCTCACCCGCATGCTCCCGCCCGCCCATTGGCGTCTTCCTCCTCATCATCGCCATCCTCGCTAGCCTCATGTGTGCTGTCTGTTGTGTGGTAGTGGATGGCCTGTGGACAGAGTGGAGTAAGTGGTCCACGTGTGGGACAGAGTGCACCCACTGGAGGAGGAGGGAATGCGGCGCTCCGGCACCCAAAAGCGGTGGCAAAGACTGTGAGGGCATGGTGCTCCAGTCCAAGAACTGCACGGATGGGCTGTGCATGCAGAGTGAGTATTCAAACACTCACCTTTCCCCCACCGCCTTCACTCACTCGTCATTCCGTGTCGCTCATTCTCTTTCACTTCTCTCACACACTTACGAAGAACTTTCTCAATTACTTATACATAATTAACCTTTCTCTATCTCCTGCCTTTCATCTCGCTTCTATGCGGCGCTCGAGACGCAATTTTCTTCAAACTCTCTTGACTATAAACCTTGACTATTCATTTCAAGGATGTCCCAGTCAATGATACTTAAAACAGTTCAGGTCCCATGAAACTCTGATCTGCAGGCTAGCGTGTAAACACCTCTTGTGGTCAATTGCACAAAGTATACTTATAATGGGGGAAATCAGAGGCACCCACCTCTTCAAAAGTTTTACGTGTCTTTGTAGCGATTATCTTTTCAAACGGGTCAGTTTTGGCCACGCACATCTATCTTCTTCTTCACTTTCTTCCTGACACGACCGTTTTTTTTAAAATTTGCGCCTATGTTCAGTTTTCGGAGGCTGAGAGTCACGCTGCGGTTCACTCAAAACACGAGAAAGACTTGTGATTGGTCAGTCCGTGGCTACTTTCAATATGATTTGCGTACGTATAAGGGGGCGTGGTCTGGGCGGAGGATTCCAAGTAGATTGCAATGCAACAAAGAAATGTGCTTGGATTCGTCTGAATTTTTACTGGCGCGCGCTGTTTTCCGGATTTGAACCTACGCCTATTTTTAGTAGGACAGCCACGCAACTGTTTTTTCATGAGGCCCCTGGTCAGTGCATAGTGTGTGTTGATTGGCAAATTTCACTTTAAAATAAACCCTGACTGGACTTTAGATACAACTCTTACCAAGTTTTGAGCAAATAAATGTAGCGTGTTCAAGTAAAACAATTTTAAAAATATTTCTGCCCGACAATAAAATGTGTCCAAAAAATTATTTTTTCTGTTGATATGAATTATGCAATCAAATAATAACCTCTGATTAATCCAAATTCAAAAGTGTGTCTAATCTGATTGAAAAATAATAATAACTGGACAGCACTCGTTTTGGTACTTGCTCATTTTCGCCCTGTTCTCTTTGAAGTTTATGTGAGTAACGCTGTCACAATAACTAAAGCATTTACACTAATACACGCTTAAAAATGACAAATGGTCTCTAATAGTAGCGAGCACGAAGAAGAGGGTGAAACATTGGAGCAGAGTGCAAATGTCAAATTTGGAGACAAGCTACTTCCACATAAATGGAGTGCTTACCCCCAAATAAAATGGAAACAATGTCCCCGGCCAGCTGGACCAAACGGACAAATGTCCATCGATCATGATACATGCAGCACATCCTGCGTGTTATTACAACTACAGTGCTGTCTGTACAGCTAGCTGTGTACCAAATACAAGATAGGGAAGTCAGTGATAGAGTTTTTTTTATCCCAAAAACTAGATAGGACAGCCATAGATAGTTAGCCAATCTTAAAGACTACAGAGGACAGCTGTAGAGTAAAATTAGGGCTGTACTATATCAAATACAAGATAGGGAAGTCATATATAGAGTTGTTTTATCCCAAAGACTAGATAGGACAGCTACATATAGAGCTGTTCAATCTTAAATACTACAGAGGACAGCTGTAGAGTAGAATTAGGGCTGTACTATATCAAATACAAGATAGGGAAGTCAGAGATAGTTGTTTTATCCCAAAGACTAGATAGGACAGCCAGAGATAGAGCTATCCAATCTTAAAGACTACAGAGGATAGCTGTAGAGTAGAATTAGGGCTGTACTATATCAAATATAAGATAGGGAAGTCAGAGATAGAGTTGTTTTATCCCAAAGACTCGATAGGACAGCCAGAGATAGAGCTATCCAATCTTAATGACTACAGAGGACAGCTGTAGAGTAGAATTAGGGCTGTACTATATCAAATACAGGATAGGGAAGTCAGAGATAGAGTTGTTGCATCCCACAAACTAGATAGGACAGCCATAGATAGTTAGCCAATCTTAAAGACTACAGAGTACAGCTGTAGAGTAGAATTAGGGCTATACTATATCAAATACAAGATAGGGAAGTCAGATGTATAGTTGTTTTATCTAAAGACTAGATAGGACAGCTACATATAGAGTTGTTCAATCTTAAAGACTACAAATGACAGCTGTAGAGTGGAATTAGGGCTGTACTATATCAAATACAAGATAGGGAAGTCAGTGATAGAGTTGTTGTATCCCAAAGACTAGATAGGACAGCCAGAGATAGAGCTATCCAATCTTAAAGACTACAGAGGACAGCTGTAGAGTAGAATTAGGGCTGTACTATATCAAATACAGGATAGGGAAGACAAATATAGAGTTGTTGTATCCCAAAGACTAGATAGGACAGCCAGAGATAGAGCTATTCGATCTTAAAGACTACAGAGGACAGCTGGAGAGTAGAATTAGGGCTGTACTATATCAAATACAAAATAGGGAAGTCAGATATATAGTTTTTATCCCAACGACTAGATAGGACAGCCAGAGATAGAGTTATTCAATCTTTAATGACTACAGAGGACAGCTGTAGAGTAGAACTGGGGCTGTACTATATAAAATACAAAATAGGGAAGTCAGATATATAGTTGTTTTATCCCAAAGACTAGATAGGACAGCCAGAGATAGGGCTATTCAATCTTAAAGACTACAGAGGACAGCTGGAGAGTAGAATTAGGGCTGTACTATATCAAATACAAGATAGGGAAGACAGATATATAGTTGTTGTATCCCAAAGACTAGATAGGTCAGCCAGAGATAGAGCTATCCAATCTTAAAGACTACAGAGGACAGCTGTAGAGTAGAATTAGGGCTGTACTATATCAAATACAAGATAGGGAAGTCAGAGATAGAGTTGTTTTATCCCAAAGAAAGTGGGCTAACATTTTACAGATAGTGTAATATGATTATTCATGTTTTCCAGTCAGTACAGATTGCTGTCCTATCGCAGTGTTGTGCATTACAAACTCAAACACTATGTCGTAGAAGCGAGCTTATCTCTTTCCGTAGCTAGCTTGTACGGCTAATAACGAAGCACGCCGACGTGCATGCCTAGAACGAGACGATTTTTACAAGTTAGAATGCAAAAAAACCAAAAAAAAAACCCTCTCGTCTTCTTGTCTTCCATAAGGATTGTGAACAGTCGGAAAAAATCCCCCAAAATGAGCAGTTCCCCTTTAATGGCTGCATGGCGGACTTGCAAAGAGATAAAGCCATCATGGTATAGATTTAGGATCATTTCTGGGATTGATTTTCTTCTTCTTTTTTCTTTTTTTTGAAGCTAAGAGGGTGAAGCCACTTATGTCAAGGCTAATGAGCACTTCCACTGGCGTGTAGGAGCAGAGGCCATTATCTGAGAGCTGGCATTAAGGCAAATATGATTGGCAATGGCAAGCAATCTGAAGTCACCTCGGAGCGCTGATTCACTTCCTGCAGCTGCCAGATGCTTCTGTTTTGGCTTCGTCCTATTTTCAATCAATCAAACAATCAATCAATCAATCAATCAATCAATGTAAATAATAGTGTGAGAGTCCAGTCCATACTGGATCTAACATAATAGTGTGAGAGTCCAGTCCATAGTGGATCTAACATAATAGTGTGAGAGTCCAGTCCATAGTGGATCTAACATAATAGTGTGAGAGTCCAGTCCATACTGGATCTAACATAATAGTGTGAGAGTCCAGTCCATAGTAGATCTAACATAATAGTGTGGGAGTCCAGTCCATAGTGGATCTAACATAATAGTGTGAGAGTCCAGTCCATAGTAGATCTAACATAATAGTGTGGGAGTCCAGTCCATAGTGGATCTAACATAATAGTGTGAGAGTCCAGTCCATAGTGGATCTAACATAATAGTGTGAGAGTCCAGTCCGTAGTGGATCAAACATAATAGTGAGAGTCCAGTTCATAGTGGATCTAACATAATAGTGTGAGAGTCCAGTCCATAGTGGATTTAACATAATAGTGAGAGTCCAGTCCATAGTGGATCTAACATAATAGTGTGAGAGTCCAGTTCATAGTGGATCTAACATAATAGTGTGAGAGTCCAGTCCATAGTGGATCTAACATAATAGTGTGAGAGTCCAGTCCATAGTGGATCTAACATAATAGTGAGAGTCCAGTCCATAGTGGATCTAACATATTAGTGAGAGTCCAGTCCATAGTGGATATAACATATTAGTGAGAGTCCAGTCCATAGTGGATATAACATAATAGTGTGAGAGTCCAGTCCATAGTGGATCTAACATAATAGTGAGAGTCCAGTCCATAGTGGATCTAACATAATAGTGTGAGAGTCCAGTCCATAGTGGATCTAACATAATAGTGAGAGAGTCCAGTCCATAGTGGATCTAACATAATAGTGTGAGAGTCCAGTCCATAGTGGATCTAACATAATAGTGTGAGAGTCCAGTCCATAGTGGATCTAGCATAATAGTGAGAGTCCAGTCCATAGTGGATATAACATAATAGTGTGAGAGTCCAGTCCATAGTGGATCTAACATAATAGTGAGAGTCCAGTCCATAGTGGATCTAGCATAATAGTGAGAGTCCAGTCCATAGTGGATCTAACATAATAGTGAGAGTCCAGTCCATAGTGGATCTAACATAATAGTGTGAGAGTCCAGTCTATAGTGGATCTAACATAATAGTGAGAGTCCAGTCCATAGTGGATCTAACATAATAGTGTGAGAGTCCAGTCTATAGTGGATCTAACATAATAGTGTGAGAGTCCAGTCCATAGTGGATCTAACATAATAGTGTGAGAGTCCAGTCCATAGTGGATCTAACATTATAGTGTGAGAGTCTAGTCCATATTGGATCTAACATAATAGTGAGAGTCCAGTCCATAGTGGATCTAACATAATAGTGAGAGTCCAGTCCATAGTGGATCTAACATAATAGTGTGAGAGTCCAGTCCATAGTGGATCTAACATAATAGTGTGAGAGTCCAGTCCGTAGTGGATCAAACATAATAGTGTGAGAGTCCAGTCCATAGTGGATCTAACATAATAGTGTGAGAGTCCAGTCCATAGTGGATCTAACATAATAGTGTGAGAGTCCAGTCCATAGTGGATCTAACATAATAGTGAGAGTCCAGTCCATAGTGGATCTAGCATAATAGTGAGAGTCCAGTCCATAGTGGATCTAACATAATAGTGAGAGTCCAGTCCATATTGGATCTAACATAATAGCGAGAGTCCAGTCCATAGTGGATCTAACATAATAGTGAGAGTCCATTCCATAGTGGATCTAACATAATAGTGAGAGTCCATTCCATAGTGGATCCAACATAATAGCGAGAGTCCAGTCCATAGTGGATCTAACATATTAGTGTGAGTCCAGTCCATAGTGGATCTAACATAATAGTGAGAGTCCATTCCATAGTGGATCCAACATAATAGTGAGAGTCCAGTCCATAGTGGATCTAACATAATAGTGAGAGTCCAGTCCGTAGTGGATCTAACATAATAGTGTGAGAGTCCAGTCCATAGTGGATCTAACATAATAGTGAGGGTCCAGTCCATAGTGGATATAACATAATAGTGTGAGAGTCCAGTCCATAGTGGATCTAGCATAATAGTGAGAGTCCAGTCCATAGTGGATCTAACATAATAGTGTGAGAGTCCAGTCCATAGTGGATCTAACATAATAGTGAGAGTCCATAGTGGATATAACATAATAGTGTGAGAGTCCAGTCCATAGTGGATCTAGCATAATAGTGAGAGTCCAGTCCATAGTGGATCTAACATAATAGTGTGAGAGTCCAGTCCATAGTGGATCTAACATAATAGTGTGAGAGTCCAGTCCATAGTGGATCTAACATAATAGAGAGAGTCCAGTCCATAGTGGATCTAACATAATAGTGTGAGAGTCCAGTCCATAGTGGATCTAACATAATAGTGTGAGAGTCCAGTCCATAGTGGATCTAACATAATAGTGAGAGTCCAGTCCATATTGGATCTAACATAATAGCGAGAGTCCAGTCCATAGTGGATCTAACATATTAGTGTGAGTCCAGTCCATAGTGGATCTAACATAATAGTGAGAGTCCATTCCATAGTGGATCCAACATAATAGTGAGAGTCCAGTCCATAGTGGATCTAACATAATAGTGAGAGTCCAGTCCGTAGTGGATCTAACATAATAGTGTGAGAGTCCAGTCCATAGTGGATCTAACATAATAGTGAGGGTCCAGTCCATAGTGGATATAACATAATAGTGTGAGAGTCCAGTCCATAGTGGATCTAGCATAATAGTGAGAGTCCAGTCCATAGTGGATCTAACATAATAGTGTGAGAGTCCAGTCCATAGTGGATCTAACATAATAGTGAGGGTCCAGTCCATAGTGGATATAACATAATAGTGTGAGAGTCCAGTCCATAGTGGATCTAGCATAATAGTGAGAGTCCAGTCCATAGTGGATCTAACATAATAGTGTGAGAGTCCAGTCCATAGTGGATCTAACATAATAGTGTGAGAGTCCAGTCCATAGTGGATCTAACATAATAGAGAGAGTCCAGTCCATAGTGGATCTAACATAATAGTGTGAGAGTCCAGTCCATAGTGGATCTAACATAATAGTGTGAGAGTCCAGTCCATAGTGGATCTAACATAATAGTGAGAGTCCAGTCCATAGTGGATCTAACATAATAGTGTGAGAGTCCAGTCCATAGTGGATCTAACATAATAGTGTGAGAGTCCAGTCCATAGTGGATCTAACATAATAGTGTGAGAGTCCAGTCCATAGTGGATCTAACATAATAGAGAGAGTCCAGTCCATAGTGGATCTAACATAATAGTGTGAGAGTCCAGTCCATAGTGGATCTAACATAATAGTGTGAGAGTCCAGTCCATAGTGGATCTAACATAATAGTGAGAGTCCAGTCCATAGTGGATCTAACATAATAGTGTGAGAGTCCAGTCCATAGTGGATCTAACATAATAGTGTGAGAGTCCAGTCCATAGTGGATCTAACATAATAGAGAGAGTCCAGTCCATAGTGGATCTAACATAATAGTGTGAGAGTCCAGTCCATAGTGGATCGAACATAATAGTGAGAGTCCAGTCCATAGTGGATCTAACATAATAGTGTGAGAGTCCAGTCCATAGTGGATCTAACATAATAGTGTGAGAGTCCAGTCCATAGTGGATCTAACATAATAGTGTGAGAGTCCAGTCCATAGTGGATCTAACATAATAGTGTGAGAGTCCAGTCCATAGTGGATCTAACATAATAGTGTGAGAGTCCAGTCCATAGTGGATCGAACATAATAGTGTGAGAGTCCAGTCCATAGTGGATCTAACATAATAGTGAGAGTCCAATCCATAGTGGATCTAACATAATAGTGTGAGAGTCCAGTCCATAATCTAATTAATAGTGTGAGAGTCCAGTCCATAATCTAATTAATAGTGTGAGAGTCCAGTCCATAGTGGATCTAACATAATAGTGTGAGAGTCCGGTCCATAGTGGATCGAACATAATAGTGTGAGAGTCCAGTCCATAGTGGATCTAACCTAATAGTGTGAGAGTCCAGTCCATTGTGGATCTAACATAATAGTGTGAGAGTCCAGTCCATAGTGGATCTAACATAATAGTGTGAGAGTCCAGTCCATTGGGGATCTAACATAATAGTGTGAGAGTCCAGTCCATAGTGGAGCTAACCTAATAGTGTGAGAGTCCAGTCCATTCTGGATCTAACATAATAGTGTGAGAGTCCAGTCCATAGTGGATCTAACATAATAGTGAGAGTCCAGTCCATAGTGGATCTAGCATAATAGTGAGAGTCCAATCCATAGTGGATCTAACATAATAGTGTGAGAGTCCGGTCCATAGTGGATCGAACATAATAGTGTGAGAGTCCAGTCCATAGTGGATCTAACATAATAGTGAGAGTCCAGTCCATAGTGGATCTAACATAATAGTGTGAGAGTCCAGTCCATAGTGGATCTAACATAATAGTGAGAGAGTCCAGTCCATAGTGGATCTAACATAATAGTGTGAGAGTCCAGTCCATAGTGGATCTAACATAATAGTGTGAGAGTCCAGTCCATAGTGGATCTAGCATAATAGTGAGAGTCCAGTCCATAGTGGATATAACATAATAGTGTGAGAGTCCAGTCCATAGTGGATCTAACATAATAGTGAGAGTCCAGTCCATAGTGGATCTAGCATAATAGTGAGAGTCCAGTCCATAGTGGATCTAACATAATAGTGAGAGTCCAGTCCATAGTGGATCTAACATAATAGTGTGAGAGTCCAGTCTATAGTGGATCTAACATAATAGTGAGAGTCCAGTCCATAGTGGATCTAACATAATAGTGTGAGAGTCCAGTCTATAGTGGATCTAACATAATAGTGTGAGAGTCCAGTCCATAGTGGATCTAACATAATAGTGTGAGAGTCCAGTCCATAGTGGATCTAACATTATAGTGTGAGAGTCTAGTCCATATTGGATCTAACATAATAGTGAGAGTCCAGTCCATAGTGGATCTAACATAATAGTGAGAGTCCAGTCCATAGTGGATCTAACATAATAGTGTGAGAGTCCAGTCCATAGTGGATCTAACATAATAGTGTGAGAGTCCAGTCCGTAGTGGATCAAACATAATAGTGTGAGAGTCCAGTCCATAGTGGATCTAACATAATAGTGTGAGAGTCCAGTCCATAGTGGATCTAACATAATAGTGTGAGAGTCCAGTCCATAGTGGATCTAACATAATAGTGAGAGTCCAGTCCATAGTGGATCTAGCATAATAGTGAGAGTCCAGTCCATAGTGGATCTAACATAATAGTGAGAGTCCAGTCCATATTGGATCTAACATAATAGCGAGAGTCCAGTCCATAGTGGATCTAACATAATAGTGAGAGTCCATTCCATAGTGGATCTAACATAATAGTGAGAGTCCATTCCATAGTGGATCCAACATAATAGCGAGAGTCCAGTCCATAGTGGATCTAACATATTAGTGTGAGTCCAGTCCATAGTGGATCTAACATAATAGTGAGAGTCCATTCCATAGTGGATCCAACATAATAGTGAGAGTCCAGTCCATAGTGGATCTAACATAATAGTGAGAGTCCAGTCCGTAGTGGATCTAACATAATAGTGTGAGAGTCCAGTCCATAGTGGATCTAACATAATAGTGAGGGTCCAGTCCATAGTGGATATAACATAATAGTGTGAGAGTCCAGTCCATAGTGGATCTAGCATAATAGTGAGAGTCCAGTCCATAGTGGATCTAACATAATAGTGTGAGAGTCCAGTCCATAGTGGATCTAACATAATAGTGAGAGTCCATAGTGGATATAACATAATAGTGTGAGAGTCCAGTCCATAGTGGATCTAGCATAATAGTGAGAGTCCAGTCCATAGTGGATCTAACATAATAGTGTGAGAGTCCAGTCCATAGTGGATCTAACATAATAGTGTGAGAGTCCAGTCCATAGTGGATCTAACATAATAGAGAGAGTCCAGTCCATAGTGGATCTAACATAATAGTGTGAGAGTCCAGTCCATAGTGGATCTAACATAATAGTGTGAGAGTCCAGTCCATAGTGGATCTAACATAATAGTGAGAGTCCAGTCCATATTGGATCTAACATAATAGCGAGAGTCCAGTCCATAGTGGATCTAACATATTAGTGTGAGTCCAGTCCATAGTGGATCTAACATAATAGTGAGAGTCCATTCCATAGTGGATCCAACATAATAGTGAGAGTCCAGTCCATAGTGGATCTAACATAATAGTGAGAGTCCAGTCCGTAGTGGATCTAACATAATAGTGTGAGAGTCCAGTCCATAGTGGATCTAACATAATAGTGAGGGTCCAGTCCATAGTGGATATAACATAATAGTGTGAGAGTCCAGTCCATAGTGGATCTAGCATAATAGTGAGAGTCCAGTCCATAGTGGATCTAACATAATAGTGTGAGAGTCCAGTCCATAGTGGATCTAACATAATAGTGAGGGTCCAGTCCATAGTGGATATAACATAATAGTGTGAGAGTCCAGTCCATAGTGGATCTAGCATAATAGTGAGAGTCCAGTCCATAGTGGATCTAACATAATAGTGTGAGAGTCCAGTCCATAGTGGATCTAACATAATAGTGTGAGAGTCCAGTCCATAGTGGATCTAACATAATAGAGAGAGTCCAGTCCATAGTGGATCTAACATAATAGTGTGAGAGTCCAGTCCATAGTGGATCTAACATAATAGTGTGAGAGTCCAGTCCATAGTGGATCTAACATAATAGTGAGAGTCCAGTCCATAGTGGATCTAACATAATAGTGTGAGAGTCCAGTCCATAGTGGATCTAACATAATAGTGTGAGAGTCCAGTCCATAGTGGATCTAACATAATAGTGTGAGAGTCCAGTCCATAGTGGATCTAACATAATAGAGAGAGTCCAGTCCATAGTGGATCTAACATAATAGTGTGAGAGTCCAGTCCATAGTGGATCTAACATAATAGTGTGAGAGTCCAGTCCATAGTGGATCTAACATAATAGTGAGAGTCCAGTCCATAGTGGATCTAACATAATAGTGTGAGAGTCCAGTCCATAGTGGATCTAACATAATAGTGTGAGAGTCCAGTCCATAGTGGATCTAACATAATAGAGAGAGTCCAGTCCATAGTGGATCTAACATAATAGTGTGAGAGTCCAGTCCATAGTGGATCGAACATAATAGTGAGAGTCCAGTCCATAGTGGATCTAACATAATAGTGTGAGAGTCCAGTCCATAGTGGATCTAACATAATAGTGTGAGAGTCCAGTCCATAGTGGATCTAACATAATAGTGTGAGAGTCCAGTCCATAGTGGATCTAACATAATAGTGTGAGAGTCCAGTCCATAGTGGATCTAACATAATAGTGTGAGAGTCCAGTCCATAGTGGATCGAACATAATAGTGTGAGAGTCCAGTCCATAGTGGATCTAACATAATAGTGAGAGTCCAATCCATAGTGGATCTAACATAATAGTGTGAGAGTCCAGTCCATAATCTAATTAATAGTGTGAGAGTCCAGTCCATAATCTAATTAATAGTGTGAGAGTCCAGTCCATAGTGGATCTAACATAATAGTGTGAGAGTCCGGTCCATAGTGGATCGAACATAATAGTGTGAGAGTCCAGTCCATAGTGGATCTAACCTAATAGTGTGAGAGTCCAGTCCATTGTGGATCTAACATAATAGTGTGAGAGTCCAGTCCATAGTGGATCTAACATAATAGTGTGAGAGTCCAGTCCATTGGGGATCTAACATAATAGTGTGAGAGTCCAGTCCATAGTGGAGCTAACCTAATAGTGTGAGAGTCCAGTCCATTCTGGATCTAACATAATAGTGTGAGAGTCCAGTCCATAGTGGATCTAACATAATAGTGAGAGTCCAGTCCATAGTGGATCTAGCATAATAGTGAGAGTCCAATCCATAGTGGATCTAACATAATAGTGTGAGAGTCCGGTCCATAGTGGATCGAACATAATAGTGTGAGAGTCCAGTCCATAGTGGATCTAACCTAATAGTGTGAGAGTCCAGTCCATTGTGGATCTAACATAATAGTGTGAGAGTCCAGTCCATAGTGGATCTAACATAATAGTGAGAGTCCAGTCCATAGTGGATCTAACATAAAAGTGTGAGAGTCCAGTCCACAGTGGATCTAACATAATAGTGTAAGAGTCCAGTCCATAGTGGATCTAACATAATAGTGAGAGTCCAGTCCATAGTGGATCTAGCATACTAGTGAGAGTCCAGTCCATAGTGGATCTAACATAATAGTGAGAGTCCAGTCCATAGTGGATCTAACATAATAGTGAGAGTCCAGTCCATAGTGGATCTAACATAATAGTGTGAGTCCAGTCCATAGTGGATCTAACATAATAGTGTGAGAGTCCAGTCCATAGTGGATCTAACGTAATAGTGAGAGTCCAGTCCATAGTGGATCCAACATAATGGTGAGAGTCCAGTCCATAGTGGATATAACATAATAGTGAGAGTCCAGTCCATAGTGGATATAACATAATAGCGTGAGTCCAGTCCATAGTGGATCTAACATAATAGTGAGAGTCCAGTCCATAGTGGATCTAACATAATAGTGAGAGTCCAGTCCATAGTGGATCTAACATAATAGTGAGAGTCCAGTCCATAGTGGATCTAACATAATAGTGAGAGTACAGTCCATAGTGGATCTAACATAATAGTGAGAGTCCAGTCCATAGTGGATTTAACATAATAGTGAGAGTCCAGTCCATAGTGGATCTAACATAATAGTGAGAGTCCAGTCCATAGTGGATCTAACATAATAGTGAGAGTCCAGTCCATAGTGGATCTAACATAATAGTGAGAGTCCAGTCCATAGTGGATCTAACATAATAGTGAGAGTACAGTCCATAGTGGATCTAACATAATAGTGAGAGTCCAGTCCATAGTGGATTTAACATAATAGTGAGAGTCCAGTCCATAGTGGATCTAACATAATAGTGAGAGTCCAGTCCATAGTGGATCTAACATAATAGTGAGAGTCCAGTCCATAGTGGATCTAACATAATAGTGAGAGTCCAGTCCATAGTGGATTTAACATAATAGTGAGAGTGCAGTCCATAGTGGGTCCTGCAGGGGATCATCTTGAGCGATATTACGGAGATGAAATAAGGCTGTTTTAGTAACACTCTTAATGTGTGACTTGTTTTATTTTCCTATTTCTTACTGCACGGAGGAGTCAGCTGTAGGAAGTCTCCTCTTCCTGCCTGCTTGTTTCTAACATTTTGACCGCCAGTGCCCTGGTGAGAGCAGCCTTTCACAGATCAGTGAGGCGGACTCGTCTCCGTATCCGTCTCCGTGTTGTTTTTTTCCCCGAGACGTGACATTTCCTTGACGTCGATTTGGACGGCAATGGCGGTCAAGGTCAAACGCTTCATTGCTATCACATACCAGCGAGAGAGAGAGAGAGAGAGCGAGACATACCTTTACCTTTTCATGAGGTTATTTCTACGATCACTTTAATAGTTTGGACATGCTTCAGGACAATATATGACATGTTTGCTACCATCAGTTGTCAATAACATTAGATATGCTGTCATTAATTGGTACCTCATTTACCGCATTTTTTGGAAAATAATCCTTTCATTTTCTCAAAACCCGGTGCGCCTAATGTAAAGTTAAACTTAAAGTACCAATGATTGTGACACACACACACTCGGTGTGGCGAAATTATTCTCTGCATTTGACCCATCACCTTGATCACCCCCTGGGAGGTGAGGGGAGCAGTGAGCAGCATCGGTGGCCACGCCCGGGAATCATTTTTGCTGATTCTACCCCCAATTCCAACCCTTGATGCTGAGTGCCAAGCAAGGAGGTAATGGGTCCCATTTTTATAGTCTTTGGTATGTACCAATCTCAGGGCAGACACTCTAACCACTAATTTTGGTTGTGCTTACCGACTTCAAAGCTATTTTATTTGGTACATAGTGAAATGATAAGTGTGACCAGTGGATGGCAGTCACACATAAGAGATACTGCAATATGACTCAAGTAAACAACACTAAAATGTTATATGTTCCATTGAAAATATAGAACATTACACACGCCGCTCAAAAATCTATCAAAATGTTTTAGTAAGACTTTGGTAAGCTATGAAGCCACACCGCTTGATGGATTGTACTGTGCTTCAACATAGGAGTATTATTATGGTGTGTGTTTAAGGTAAGACATATTATCGGGCGTTTTGTTTCGCAATAGTATGCAAAAGCAAGTATTCTTACCTTCTGGTACCTGCTGATCTGTATTTGGGATCTGCATAAGTCCTGAAAATTTGCGCGCATCCGCCTTTGTAGTCGATAAGCTTCTTCTTTTTCTCTATCTTCTTGTTATGGGACATTCGTCCTCCGCTGTTGCCATTTCTAATATAAAGTAGTGTAAAGTTCTTACTTATATCTGTCAGTAAACTCGCCATGAAAGCGCTAAAACATACCGGTGTAGTGAGTTTACATTATTCACCCGAGGAACTTTAGAATAAAAATGAATGAATAAAATCCAAAATATAAATGTTCTGTCCCTTTGCTTCCCTACTCTTGTCACTAAATCCTGATAATACAGTTGCAAACTTCATTTATGTATTTCCAGCACAGAAAGTAAGTTATTTTAATTTAAATTTGTACTTATTACTTTAGTTAGTACATATCTTACATTTAAATTAATGTATTTAAGATGTTTATTATATTATTAATAAATATACCAATTAAAATATAAATAAATATAACACATGTGCAATATAAAATCATTGAAGTACCAGATATGATTATTTTCTCATTATGTATTGATTTTATTCAATATTATTATATTTGAATATTAAATGTTGTATTTTATTTGACATTTATTTTCTTATACGTTTTCTTTTTGGATTGCAATTTACCATTTTAATTGTGGTATTTACATGTTTTTTTTATCTCTATTTCTCTAAATCAGGGGTATCAAACTCATTTTAGCTCAGGTGCCGCATGGAGGAAAATCTTTGCACACGCGGGCCGGACTATTAAAATCATGGCATTAAAACTAATTGTTTTTTTTGTCTTTCTTTGGCCAAAAATAGAACAAACACATTCTGAAAATATTACAATAAAAATATAGAAAAAAATACCGGCAGCGGTAAAGTTTAGATCAGGGGTGTCAAATTAATTTTAGATCGGGGGCCACATGGAAAAAAATCTACTCCGAAATGGGCCGGGCTGGTAAAATCACGGCACGATAACTTAAAAATAAAGACAACTTCAGATTGTTTTCTTTGTTTTACTTTGACCAAAAACAGAACAAACACATTCTGAAAATATTACAATAAAAATATAGAAAAACATTTTTTAGTTTAGATCCATGAAGGAAAGAAGAAAGTGAATGAATGTTTATAACTGAATAAATTTACATATGCATAAAAATTTGTTTTCTTTTGTACTATTTTTTAATGAATTAAGTAACGTTTCTGACAACATTTTTCCAAAACACAATATAGAATGTGAGATATAACAGGATAATGCATACGTTTATCATTTGTTTTCAAAACGCTTAACAAAAAAGTGGGACCCCAAAAATGTACTGTGGGACCCCATTTTTAATGACTTGATGGGGTCCCTGGGACCCCATTTTGAAGATTCCTAGTGCCAACACTGATGGAGTATTGGTGCGTGCAAAACAGCAGCAGACAGCTGTGGCCTGCGGGCCGCTTCTAATACTAATCAAATATCATCCCGGGGGCCATAGATCATTCATTCAAATTATGAGACTATGGAAGACAGTGCACAGTAGGGGTGCTTCACATCCTAATCGGGATTCTTTTTAATTCCGCTTCGCATAATTTAGAATTTTTTTTTTTTGTAAGAATACATTTTTAGGCCAAAAACGCGCTTACTCACTGCGCATACACTGCAAAAAGTCAGTGTTCAAAAAGAAGAGAAAAATATATAAAAATTAGGGGTATTTTATTTGAACTAAGCAAAATTATCTGCCAATTGAACAAGAAAATTGGGCTTGTCAAGACTTTCCAAAACAAGTAAAATTAGCTAACCTCAATGAACCCCAAAAAATACCTTAAAATAAGTATTTTTTCACTAATAACAAGTGCACTTTTCTTTGTAGAAAAAAAAAGACCTTTTTGCTCAATGTGTTGAAAAATATTCTTAAATTAAGCAAATGCTAGTGCCATTATCTTGACATAATGATATGCGCTCGGCATCATGATTTTTTTTTCATGCTTAAAGTAAGAAATGATTACTTTAAAAAAGTAGTTTTATACTTGTGAGTGTTGATGACACAGCTTTGCAACACTTGATATTCTAGTTTCAAGCATGTTTTACTCAATATAGGTCATCAAATCTCAGCAACAAGCTGTAATATCTTACTGAGATCATTTAGGACCAAACCCTTTAAAACAAGTAAAACACTCTAACATAAAATCTGCTTAGTGAGAAGAATTATCTTATCAGACAGAAAATAAGCAAATATCACCCTTATTTGAGATATTTCATCTTACTTACATTTCAGTTTTTCCAGTGCGAATAGTAGGGGTGCTAAAAAAAATGTATTCACATCCTAATCGTGATTATTTTTAATTCCGGTTCGCATAACTTAGAATTATTATTTTTTTCTGTAAAAATGCATTTTTAGGCCAAATATGTGCTTACTCACTGCGCGTGTACGTCATAAATTGTACGTGTTAGTAACATTTTTATACCAAAAACTATATTGCAAGAATGAAGAAACAATTCTGAATCGAATCATTACCCCGAGAATCGGAGTCAAATCGATTAGATTCGTGAGGCGTCGTTAAGATTCCCGTCCCTAATGAATAGGGTTGTTTCATCTTTAGTACTGCCACCTACGGCACTGGAGTGGAACAGCATGGACCCGAAGTGAGTTACGCTTGGCAGGTTAAAGACGTCGGGCATATGAGTGGAAACTACGGATTAAATGAGTTGAAGTAGAAGGAAGTGTGTAAGATGGATTGGAAGTGTGTGTCAATGAATGAGTCGGCCTGATTATGTGAACAAGTCATGCTCATCATTCACCTCATTGATTGTGCTGCCTGCCTGCTTTGTTGATGTAGAGGGATGACTACTCCCTCCTCCATCGTGTCCCTCTTTTTAAAACAGAATACAATGATTTGCAAATCCTTTTCAACTTATATTCAATTGAATAGACTGCAAAGACAAGATATTTAATGTTCACACTGAGAAACAACTTTTTTTTTTTGCAAATAATCATTAACTTAGAATTTAATGGCAGCAACACATTGCAAAGAAGTTGTCACAGGGGCATTTTTACCACTGTGTTACATGGCCTTTCCTTTTAACAACATTTAGTAAACGTTTGGGAACTGAGGAGACACATTTTTTAAGCTTTTCAGGTGGAATTATTTCCCATTCTTGCTTGATGTACAGCTTAAGTTGTTCAACAGTCTGTTGTGGTATTTTAGGCTTCATAATGCGCCACACATTTTCAATGGGAGACAGGTCTGGACTACAGGCAGGCCTTGTCTTGCTGAAATAAGCAGGGGCGTCCATGATAACGTTGCTTGGATGGCAACATATGTTGCTCCAAAACCTGTATGTACATTTTAGCATTAATGGCGCCTTCACAGATGTGTAAGTTACCCATGCCTTGGGCACTAATACACCCCCATACCATCACAGATGCTGGCTTTTCAACTTTGCGCCTAGAACAATCCGGGATGGTTATTTTCCTCTTTGTTCCGGAGGACACGACGTCCACAGTTTTACACACTTTTCCACTTTGCATCAGTCCATCTTAGATGAGCTCGGACCCAGCGAAGCCGGCAGCGTTCCTGGGTGTTGTTGATAAATGGCTTTCGCTTTGCATAGTAGAGTTTCAGGTAACACTTTAGTATGGGGAACATATTCACCATTAATTAGTTGCTTATTAAAGTAACAAAGACTTAATTTAGAGTTATTTGGACACTAGGGGAACATACGTCCTACTCAGTGGCCTAATGGTTAGAATGTCCGCCCTGAGATCGGTAGGATGTGAGTTCAAATCCCGGCCGGGTCATACCAAAGACTATAAAAATGGGACCCATTACCTCCCTGCTTGGCACTCAGCATCAAGGGTTGGAATTGGGGGTTAAATCACCAAAAATGATTCCCGGGCGCGGCTACGCTGCTGCCCACTGCTCCCCTCACCTCTCAGGGGGTGATCAAGGGGATGGGTCAAATGCAGAGGACAAATTTCACCACACCTAGTGTGTGTGTGACAATCATTGGTACTTTAACTTTAACTTTAACTTAATAAGGGTTAGGGTTGGGGTTACGGTTACAGTTACGGTTGGGGTTAGGGTTAGGCATAAAGAAAAATAGTTGGTTAGGGTTAGGGCTAAGGGTTGGGGTGGGGCGATAGAAAAGAGTGAAAAAAGAAGAAGATAAGAAGGGTGTGCACGGTCCATCTATGGTCCAACGGGCTCGCACTCACGTCTCGTTAAGGCCCCCAGGATGTCTGGTCCCCAGTTCGTTTGTGTGTCAACGGCCGACCCAGGAGGGCCCGCAAAAGAGAGCGTGAGCCGTGAGTGGACCAGAGGCACAGGCGGGTTGGGGTTGGGGTTACGGTTAGGGTTAGGGTTAGGGTTAGGGTTACTAATAAGCAATAATTCTGAGGTTATTGAGGGAAGACTCTTAATTAGAGGCTTACTGGTTGTATAATAAGGCCATGCAGAATAAGGCATTAATAAGTACTTAATAATGACTAATTAAGAGCTAATATGTTACTAATTTGCATGTTAATAAGCAACTAATTAATGGTGAATATGTTCCCCATACTAAAGTGTTACCGAGTTTTAACTCGCACTTACAGATGTAGCGACAAACTGTAGTTACTGGCAGTGGTTTTTGGAAGTGTTCCTGAGCCCATGTGGTGATATCCTTTACACGCCGATGCCGCTTTTTGATGCAGTACCGCCTGAGGGATCGAAGGTCCGTAATATCATCGCTTACGTGCAGTGATTTCTCCAGATTCTCCAAACCTTTTGATGCTATTACGGACCGTAGATGGTGAAATCCCTAAATTCCTCGCAATAGCTGGTTGAGAAATGTTGCTCTTAAACAATTTGCTCAGGCATTTGTTGACAAAGTGGTGACCCTCGCCCCATCCTTGTTTGTGAACGACTGAGCATTTCATGGATGCTTCTTTTATACCCAATCATGGCACCCGCCCGTTCCCAATCAGCCTGTTCACCTGCGGGATGTTCCAAACAAGTGTTTGATGAGCATTCCTCAACTTTTCTCAGTCTTTTTTGCCACTTGTGCCAGCTTTTTTGAAACATGTTGCAGACATCAAATTCCAAATGAGCTAATATTTGCAAAAATTCGAACTTTAAATATCTTGTCTTTGCAGTCTATTCAATTGAATATAGGTTGAATAGGATTAGCAAATCATTGTATTCCGTTTTTATTTACCATTTGACCAACTCAGTGGCCTAGTGGTTAGAGCAGGGGTCGGCAACCCGCGGCTCCGGAGCCGCATGCGGCTCCTTGACCACTCTGATGCGGCTCAGCTACATACATGCCGACCCCCCCGATTTTCCCAGGAGATTTATGAATCTCAGTGTCCCTCATAGATTACTCCCAGGGAAAAAATAATCCTATTTACACTCTAATTACTAAATAAAGGGCGTGCCCTAATTGCACTGCAGTAATTGTCCTCTATAGCATTTACATACAGCGTGCCAGTTCAGCCACATGTTGCATGTTGTTATTACTTGCACACACAGGAGACAGCAAAGCATACTTACTCATCAGCCACACAGCTTACACTGACGGTAGCCGTATCAAACAACTTTAACATTGTTACGTTACAAATATGCGCCACACTGTGAACCCACACCAAAAAAGAATGAAAAACACATTTCTGGAGAACATCCCACCGTAACACAACATAAACACAACACAACCATTACCCAGAATCCCATGCAGCCCTAACTCTTCCGGTCTACATTATACACCCCCGCTACCACCAAATCCCCCCACACATCAAACCCCCCCCCCCCTCTCCGTGCGTTGGTTGAGCGGAAGAGTTAGGGCTGCATGGGATTCTGGGTATTGGTACCGTCAGTGTAAGATGTGTGGCTGCTGAGTTAGTACGCCTTGCTGTCACTTACGTGAGCAAGCTGATATTGCATTCTACGTGTGGTCGAGCAGGTACACTGTTAGGGCAGACTGTAGAGGGCGCCAAATGCAGTGTCATCACGCTCTGATATTTGGTAGTCTCCCGGGAAAAATGGGAGGGTTGGCAAGTATGACGCTATCAAGCGCCATTCATTCAAAACTTTTGTGGCTCCCATTACTTTCTTTAATTTGTGAAACTTGCCAAAATGGCTCTTTGAGTGGTAAAGGTTGCCGACCCCTGGGTTAGAGTGTCCGCCCTGAGATGGGTAGGTTGTGAGTTCAAACCCCCGGCCGAGTCATACCAAAGACTATAAAAATGGGACCCATTACCTCCCTGCTTGGCACTCAGCATCAAGGGTTGGAATTGGGGTTTAAATCACCAAAAATTATTCCTGGGCGCGGCCACCGCTGCTGCCCACTGCTCCCCTCACCTCCCAGGGGGTGATCAAGGGGATGGGTCAAATGCAGAGGACAAATTTCAACAATCATTGGTACTTTATTTAACTTTTACACAAGGTGCCAACTTCACTGGTTTTGGGGTTTTGTATAATGCGTATTTCAACACCAAACACAACAACCTGCACGTTCTTCTGGAAGTTTCCTTACCCGATCTTCTGTCGCCTTCACGTCCGCTCGAGCCAAAGTCTTCCGGTTCCGTTTCCCTCGAAAATGCGCTCTCCTCCCCCTCACCTGCCCGCTTGAGCACTAATGGCGGCACTCTTGTTGAGCCTCTAAACCGGCCTGATGGATGGCGTCACTCCCTCAGCGTCGCCGCCGCCGCTTTCCCCCTCATCCGTCTCTCTGGACGCGCACTTTGGAGTGGAGGGAGGCTCCAAATCAAGAAGGATGGCTCCCCCCCGCGTCATTACTCCTACTCATGAGTTTGTTGCTGTCTCATTTGTTGCGTTTGTTTTTCTGTTGGCTTAAATTTGATTTCCATCATTGCTCTCTCCCACTGTGTCCCCCTCGCCCTCCTCCGCTCATCCCCCTCCCTCTCTTCAAGGTTCCTTTTATCAGAAGTCATCTGAGGCTAAAGACAAGCTTGAGTTGGCAAATACATGTGAGTTATTTTATTTACTTTCATTTCTTTTCTCTCCATTATTCATCATTATCTGTCCTCTCCGCTTCATTGGCCATGCCAGACATTCGCTTCCTTCCCGCTATTACTTACTTTTTAACTACCGCGCCTCCCGAAAGGGAGTAGGCCTCTCACGTTGTATTTCTTCCCAATTCATAACAATGGGCGTACTTTAGAGTAGTCAGTGTACGGCTTTAAAATTCACTGAAAATGACTCGAAATGCAACCTTTACAAACAGTAGTTAAAAAAAATGTTTTATTATCATTGGGTTACAGAACGTAAATAAAGTATTGTTGGCAGTCGAGACGCAACCTTTACAAACAGTAGTGAGTGAGTGACAAAGCAACTGCACGACTGCTGCCAGCTCTGGGAGAGTTGTGGTTCGTTGAGCGGAAACAATAATTCCAACATGCACTGGGACTTTTTAAATAAAGCAAAGCCCAAATGGCCTCCATTCCACCATAGCACCCACACACTTAGACAAAGAAAGTGGCTTCTACCTGCACATTTATGCTGTGATGATGCACGAGTGCTGAAAGGATCCTTTTTTTCTTGAAGAATTGAACCAGGACTTGAGCTTGAATTTAGTAAAGGCGGGTATTTGATGGTTTTTAGCGGGCTTTGTTTTTACGCAAAAATACAGCACTTTGTGTCATGTTCATGCTGTGAGAGCGCACGAGTCCTGACATAGTCCCTCTTTCCTTAATTAAAAAAAAAAAATTATTATACAGGTTACGGAACTTAAAGTATTGTTGCCGGTCGTGACGCAACCTTTACAAACAGTAGTGAGTGAGTGACAAAACAAAGGGTCATGGTGCGGGGCTGCACAACTGCTGCCAGCTCTGAGGGTGTTGTGGTTTGTTGAGGGGAAACAATAATTCCGACATGCACCCAAATGGCCTCCATTCCACCATAGCACCCACACACTTAGACAAAGAACGTGGCTTCTACCTGCACATGTATACTGTGAAATTGTTCCCAATTTTATAAGAAAAAAGTCGACACATTGTGAGAAAAAGACTGCTTTTAGTTATTTTATTTTATTTTTTTAATGTTTTGTTTGTAATTGGTTTTTAATCTTCAGTATTTACTTCAAGTTATTACAGTATGTCTCTATATACATATTTATTCATTTTTTTTTGTATTAATTTTGGCCAAAGGGGGCGCATTTCAATTTCTTACACACACTTGTTATTTCATATGTTGACCAGAGGGGGAGCACTTCAAATTTTTTGCACACACTTGTTATTTCATATGTTGACCAGAGGGGGAGCACTTCAAATTTTTACACACACTTGTTATTTCATATGTTGACCAGAGGGGGGAAAATTCACATTTTTACACACACTTATTATTTCACATGTTGACCAGAGGGGGCGCACTTCAAATTCTTGCACACACTTGTTGTTTCATATGTTGACCAGAGGGGGAGCACTTCTAAAACCGACACACAGTCAATTTGAAAAATCCCTCCTTTTTGGGACCACCCTCATTTTGATAGATGTCACCACCAGGGGTGCTAATGAGACATTCTCTATTAGATGCAATGGTTTTCCGTATTGGGACCATGATTTATGTCATCACTTGTTCACACCTCCTTATATGGAAGCTACTTTTCCTTGTTCATGTCTCAAGAAGGGTAGAAATACAAGAACACACACACACACACACACATATTCTTGTATTGGTTACCTTCTTGAGACCTGAGAAAAATGCCTCCCTCTTTAGGACCACCCTTTCTAGATATATAAAGATTTGTATTTACAACATTAATAATATATACATACTATTCAAATATAAACAATTTCACAAGAAAAACTTAGAATGTTGGCAGTATTATAATAAAGGTCGTTATTTTACTCAACGCAAGTCAACATTTTACAAGAAAAACTGAACATGTGTGCAATATTATGATAAAAGTTGGTATTTTACTCAATAACAGTCGCAATTTTACAAGAAATTGAATTTTTTGAAAAGAGTCGTCATTTTACGCGACAAAAGTCACAATTTTGTAAGAAAACTTTAACGTTTTGGCAATATTATAATAATCATCGGAATTGTGACAAAAGTCATAATTTTACTCCAAAAATATCACTATTTTACAAGAACAACAAAAAAAATTGGCAATATTGTGATAAAAGTCAGAATTTTATATGACAAATGTCGCCATTTTGCATTAAAAAGTAATAATTTTACACAAAAAATAGAGAAAATATTGCAATATTACAGAAACAGAAAGAATATGAGAAATTGTTCCCAATTTTATAAAAAAAAAAGTCGACACATTGTGAGAAAAAGACTGCTTTTAGTTATTTATGTATTTTTTTAATTTTTTGTTTGTAATTGGTTTTTAATATTCATTATTTTCTTCAAGTTATTACAGTATTACACTATATACATATTTATTTATTTTTTTTAATCAGTTTTAGCCAAAGGGGTTGCATTTCTATTCCGTACACACACTTGTTATTTTATATGTTGACCAGAGGGGGAACAATTCACATTTTTACACACACTTGTTATTTCATATGTTGACCAGAGGGGGAGCACTTTTAAAACCGACACACAGTCAATTTGAAAAATCCCTCCTTTTTGGGACCACCCTCATTTTGATAGATGTCACCACCAGGGGTGCTAATGAGACATTCTCTATTAGATGCAATGGTTTTCCGTATTGGGACCATGATTTATGTCATCATTTGTTCACACCTCCTCATATGGAAGCTACTTTTCCTTCTTGATGTCTCAAGAAGGGTAGAAATACAAGAACACACATACACACACACACACACACACACACACACACACACACACACACACATATATTCTTGTATTGGTTACCTTCTTGAGACCTGAGAAAAATGCCTCCCTCTTTAGGACCACCCTTTCTAGATATATAAAGATTTGTATTTACAACATTAATAATATATACATACTATGCAAATATAAACAATTTCACAAGAAAAACTTAGAATGTTGGCAGTATTATAATAAAGGTCGTTATTTTACTCAACGCAAGTCAACATTTTACAAGAAAAACTGAACATGTGTGCAATATTATGATAAAAGTTGGTATTTTACTCAATAACAGTTGCAATTTTACAAGAAATTGAATTTTTTGAAAAGAGTCATTTTACGTGACAAGTCACAATTTTGTAAGAAAACTTTAACGTTTTGGCAATATTATAATAATCATCGGAATTGTGACAAAAGTCATAATTTTACTC
Source organism: Entelurus aequoreus (assembly GCF_033978785.1). NCBI lineage: Eukaryota > Metazoa > Chordata > Actinopteri > Syngnathiformes > Syngnathidae > Entelurus > Entelurus aequoreus. The sequence continues at coordinate 5,133,599 of NC_084751.1, forward strand.
CAAAAATATCACTATTTTACAAGAACAACAAAAAAAATTGGCAATATTGTGATAAAAGTCAGAATTTTATATGACAAATGTCGCCATTTTGCATTAAAAAGTAATAATTTTACACAAAAAATAGAGAAAATATTGCAATATTACAGAAACAGAAAGAATATGAGAAATTGTTCCCAATTTTATAAAAAAAAAAGTCGACACATTGTGAGAAAAAGACTGCTTTTAGTTATTTATGTATTTTTTTAATTTTTTGTTTGTAATTGGTTTTTAATATTCATTATTTTCTTCAAGTTATTACAGTATTACACTATATACATATGTATTTATTTTTTTTAATCAGTTTTAGCCAAAGGGGTTGCATTTCTATTCCGTACACACACTTGTTATTTCATATGTTGACCAGAGGGGGTGCACTTTTAAAACCGACACACAGTCAATTTGAAAAATCCCTCCTTTTTTGGGACCACCCTCATTTTGATAGATGTCACCACCAGGGGTGCTAATGAGACATTCTCTATTAGATGCAATGGTTTTCCGTATTGGGACCATGATTTATGTCATCACTTGTTCACACCTCCTCATATGGAAGCTACTTTTCCTTCTTGATGTCTCAAGAAGGGTAGAAATACAAGAACACACATACACACACACACACACACACACACACACACACACACACACACACACACACACACACACATATTCTTGTATTGGTTACCTTCTTGAGACCTGAGAAATATGCCTCCCTCTTTAGGACCACCCTTTCTAGATATATAAAGATTTGTATTTACAACATTAATAATATATACATACTATGCAAATATAAACAATTTCACAAGAAAAACTTAGAATGTTGGCAGTATTATAATAAAGGTCGTTATTTTACTCAAAGCAAGTCAACATTTTACAAGAAAAACTGAACATGTGTGCAATAATATGATAAAAGTTGGTATTTTACCCAATAACAGTCGCAATTTTACAAGAAATTGAATTTTTTGAAAAGAGTCGTCATTTTACGCGACAAGTCACAATTTTGTAAGAAAACTTTAACGTTTTGGCAATATTATAATAATCATCGGAATTGTGACAAAAGTCATAATTTTACTCCAAAAATGTCACTATTTTACAAGAACAACAAAAAAAATTGGCAATATTGTGATAAAAGTCAGAATTTTATATGACAAATGTCGCCATTTTGCATTAAAAAGTAATAATTTTACACAAAAAATAGAGAAAATATTGCAATATTACAGAAACAGAAAGAATATGAGAAATTGTTTCCAATTTTATAAAAAAAAAAAAGTCGACACATTGTGAGAAAAAGACTGCTTTTAGTTATTTATGTATTTTTTTAATTTTTTGTTTGTAATTGGTTTTTAATCTTCATTATTTACTTCAAGTTATTACAGTATGACTCTATATACATATGTATTTTTTTTTTTTAATCAGTTTTGGCCAAAGGGGGCGCATTTCCATTCCTTACACACACTTGTTATTACATACGTTGACCAGAGGGGGAGCACTTTTAAAACCGACACACAGTCAATTTGAAAAATCCCTCCTTTTTTGGGACAACCCTCATTTTGATAGATGTCACCACCAGGGGTGCAAATGAGACATTCTCAATTAGATGCAATGGTTTTCCGTATTGGGACCATGATTTATGTCATCACTTGTTCACACCTCCTCATATGGAAGCTACTTTTCCTTCTTGATGTCTCAAGAAGGGTAGAAACACACACACGACATGCATAACAATAATAATCCCTTTCATTTCCACTGCATGTAATGTTGCAGCCCCCCAACAATGGCTGCTGTTCAAAGGCATGTATTAATCTAAGTGATACATTTTAATGCGCACACTTAGCAGGTTGCCGCCTTTATCATCAATATTGTGATAGAAGTCAGAATTTTAGATGATAAATGTCAACATTTTGCATTAAAAGATTCCCGGGCGCGGCCACCGTTGCTGCCCACTGCTCCCCTCACCTCCCAGGGGTTGAACAAGGGTGATGGGTCAAATGCAGAGGACACATTTCACCACACCTAGTGTGTGTGTGACAATCATTGGTACTTTAACTTTTTAACTTAAAAATTAATAATTTTACATAAAAAAGCATTTTTACGAGAAAATATTGCAATATTACAGAAACAAAAAGAATATGAGAAATTGTTCCCAATTTTATAAGAAAAAGTCGACTTTGTCAAAAAAAGACTGCTTTTAGTTAATTTTTTGTTTGTTTGTTTTTTAATTGGTTTTTATTCTTCATTATTTACTTAAGTTTCTACAGTATGTCCCTATATACATATTTATTTTATTTATTTATTGATTTTGGCCAAAGGGGGCGCATTTCAATTTCTTACACACACTTGTTATTACATATGTTGGCCAGAGGGGGAGCACTTTAAATTTTTACACACACTTGTTATTTCATACGTTGACCAGAGGGGGAGCACTTCAAATTTTTAAACACACTCGTTATTTCATATGTTGACCAGAGGGGGAGCACTTCAATTTTCTTACAGACACTTGTTATTTCACATGTTGACCAGAGGGGGAGCACTTTTAAAACCAAAACACAGTCCATTTGAAAAAGTCCTCCTTTTTGGGACCACCCTCATTTTGATAGATGTCACCACCAGGGGTGCTAATGAGACATTCTCTATTAGATGCAATGGTTTTCCGTATTGGGACCATGATTTATGTCATCACTTGTTCACACCTCCTCATATGGAAGCTACTTTTCCTTGTTTGATGTCTCAAGAAGGGGAGAAACACACACACGACATGCATAACAATAATAATCCCTTTCATTTCCACTGTATGTAATGTTGCAGCCCCCCAACAATGGCTGCTGTTCAAAGGCATGTATTAATCTAAGTGATACATTTTAATGCGCACACTTAGCAGGTTGCCGCCTTTATCATCAAAGCGCGGGTGCGAGATTGTCGCACACGTTAAATAACTGCAGGGAAGCTCGGCAGACGGAGCGCGGTGAAATTACATTCTCCGGCTTTCATCACTCGTCTGTGGCGTCCCCGTCTGTGCCGGCGGAAGGATTAGAGGCCCCAATGAGGGAGTGCACGGTGTAAAAAGTATATAAATCCCAATTTGCACTTGAGCGAATGATTCTGCTAATCGCGGCGTGTTGGTGCTGCGGCGGTCATACTGCATTTGACTTCAGCGACGCTGTGATGTACTTTGCTTTGCCTTTTTGCTCCGCCTTTCTTCCCCTTTATCCTCCTTTTGTGCAGGCGCACTCGCACATGGAGAGTCATTCTCTTGCAGGCCCGCCTGACCTCTGTAGCTCTACACAGCAAATGCTGCCATCTAGTGGACAACCTGCATGCTACATGACACCGTGCACTGAAGCAGGGGGTCGGCATCCCCAAAATGTTGAAAGAGCCATATTGGACCGAAAATACCACAAAAAAAAAAAAATCTGTCTGGAGCCGCCAAAAATTCAGTGAAGGGCGAAGTGAATTATATTTATATAGCACTTTTCTCTAGTGACTCAAAGCGCTTTTACATAGTGAAACCCAATATCTAAGTTACGTTTAAACCATACTTGCCAACCTTGAGACCTCCAAATTCGGGAGATTTGGGGGGGGCGGGGTTAAGGGGGGAGGAGTATATTTATAGCTAGAATTCAGGTATTTCTTATATATACATATATACACTACCGTTCAAAAGTTTGGGGTGACATTGAAATGTCCTTATTTTTGAAGGAAAAGCACTGTACTTTTCAATGAAGATAACTTTAAACTAGTCTTAACTTGAAAGAAATACACTCTATACATTGCTAATGTGATAAATGACTATTCTAGCTGCAAATGTCTGGTTTTTGGTGCAATATCTACATAGGTGTATAGAGGCCCATTTCCAGCAACTATCACTCCAGTGTTCTAATGGTACAATGTGTTTGCTCATTGGCTCAGAAGGCTAATTGATGATTAGAAAACCCTTGTGCAATCATGTTCACACATCTGAAAACAGTTTAGCTCGTTACAGAAGCTACAAAACTGACCTTCCCTTTGAGCAGATTGAGTTTCTGGAGCATCACATTTGTGGGGTCAATTAAACGCTCAAAATGGCCAGAAAAAGAGAACTTTCATCTGAAACTCGACAGTCTATTCTTGTTCTTAGAAATGAAGGCTATTCCACAAAATTGTTTGGGTGACCCCAAACTTTTGAACGGTAGTGTATAAAAATAAAATAAATACTTGACTTTCAGTGAATTCCAGCTATATATATTTTTTATTATATATATATACATATAAATAAAATAAATACTTGAATTTCAGTGTTCATTTATTCACACATATACACACATAACACTCCTCTACTCATTGTTGTATTTGAAAGTACAATGCTTTGCAGCCAGTAGCACAGCCTTTGAAGGAGCATAGGTATGGGCAGTGTAATATTCTGGGTTGGAGTCAATTACGTCTCTTTACTTCATACTTCAGAACCGACTCCCACACTTGCCGTCAGGGTGCGCAATACAACGTAAACCGTTGGCTAACCAAAAAGTAACCACAGAACACTACACGGTATAGTGTTCTGTGGTTACTTTTTGGTTTGCCAAGCGGACTTGACGACAGGCTGTCCTCACTCATGTACGCATGGACCTGGAGGGGGCGTGCCTTAAGTCCGGCTGGAAATCGGGAGGAATTCGGGAGAATGGTTGTCCCGGGAGATTTTTGGGAGAGGCACTGAAATTCGGGAGTGTCCCGGAAAATTCGGGAGGGTTGGCAAGTATGGTTTAAACCAGTGTGGGTGGCACTGGGAGCAGGTGGGTTAAGTGTCTTGCCCAAGGACACAACGGCAGTGACTAGGATGACGGAAGCGGGGATCGAACCAGGAACCCTCAAGTTGCTGGCACGGCCACTCTACCAACCGAGCTATGCAGGTTGGTAGAGTGGCTAAAAGTGTTACAATGAAGGCAACACATGATGTAAGTGTCTATATTAGCTATATTAGCCTAGTATCAAAGGCTGACGCAAATCTTCCTTGACAGAAATGTTGTATTTTAATTTTTATTCTACACATTTTTGCGACATTGGAAATCATTGGTAAAATGGAGGCTTCTTCTCACAGGATGAGATAACTTCTGGAAATGACTGGCTCAGAATGGCCAAAGGTATAGATGTTTGTGTCCAAGTTAAAGGAAACGGGAGGCTGTCTTCTTCGGATGGATTTATTACAATCTATGCAAGCTGGGTAACGTTTGCTGTGGTCTGGAACAACATGGCGCACAAACAACGTTCAGAAATGCAGCCAACATTACATACGGATAATGTGTCATGAGACATGCAAATATAAATAAATACACAGAGGACATAAGTAAAGGAAATTAAATGAGCTCAAATATACCTACAAACTAGGCATAATGATGCAATATGTACATACAGCTAGCCTGAATAGTTAATTAAAGTTAAAGTACCAATTATAGTCACACACACACATTAGGGATGTTGGAATTTGTCCTCTGCATTTGACCCAGCCCCTTGTTCGCCCCCTGGGAGGTGAAGGGAGCAGTGAGCAGCAGCGGGGGCCACGCTCGGGAATAGTTTTTTGGTGATTTAACCACCATTTCGAACCCTTGATGCTGAGTGCCAAGCAGGGAGGTAATGGGTCCCATTTTTATAGTCTTTGGTTTGACTCACGACCTACCGATCTCAGGGCGGACACTCTAACCCCAAGGCCACATCGATTAGCTTGCAGTCACGGATTGACCAAATATGCCTGATAAGCACTCCACAGAAATCAATAACATCAACAAATGCTGTCTTTGTGCATTGACGCACAGTATAAAACATTTGGTGGACAAAACGAGACAAAGAAGGAGTGGCAAAAAACACATCTTTCTGTGGCAGCATCGGAGAAAGTTGTGCATGTAAACCAACGCCGATGGGTTCAAGGATCGCTGAAATTAGTAGGACAAAACGGCGCTTGCCAAATACTCTCATCAGTGAAGCATGTTTAATATAAACAGTGGGGTTTCTAACAATTAGGAAGGTTTGTGTCATGTTTGTCCTACAGAAAATATATTAAAACAAAAAATATATATATTTTTTCATCTTGTTCCATTTTCACACATCTCTGAAAATAACTAGGGCGGCGCTAAAGAGCTGCATGCGGCTTTAGAGCCGCGGGTTGCCGACCCCCGCACTAAAGGGTTGGATCTTACGTTAACTAGCCCTTGGAAAATTCTCATTCTTCACCTGAACTACAACAAAACTATTTATCTACATTTTTTACAGCCATTTTTAAGTAGTACAGGACTTTTGCCCAAAAATTGTACTTCACCAAAACAAACAAAAGCAGTAAGTTAACGGTAGTCACAGATCCTCCAAATGACAGGAGTGCTCTGCTTTTTATTTTTTTATTTTTTGGGGTATGACAAATAAAGCTCCTTCCGTTAAAAAGCTACTCAGTGGCCTTGTGGTTAGAGTGTCCGCCCTGAGATGGGTAGGTTGTGAGTTCAAACCCCGAGTCATACCAAAGACTATAAAAATGGGATCCATTACCTCCCTGCTTGGCACTCAGCATCAAGGGTTGGAATTGGGGGTTCAATCACCTAAAATGATTCCCGGGCGCAGCCACTGCTGCTGCTCACTGCTCCCCTCACCTCCCAGGGGGTGATCAAGGGTGATGGGTCATATGCAGAGGATCATTTCGCCACACCTAGTGTGTGTGTGTGACAATCATTTGTACTTTAACTTTAACTTTAGTCAAAAATGACAGAAGTGCTCTGCTTTTTTAAGGACCTACTGCAAAAATGCTAGCCAAAGATCTTCTATATGACAGGATTGCGCTGATGTTTTTTAAGACCTACTGGGAAAATGCTGATTAAAGATTTTCTATCTGACAGGAGTGATCTGCTGTCTTTAAGGACCTACTGCAAAAACACTGGTCAAAGATCCTCTATATGACTAACACTAGTCAAAGATCCTCTATATGACTGGAGAGAGCTGCTGTTTCTAAGGCTGCACAGTTTCTAGTCAAAGATCCTTTGTGTCTGGAAAGCACTGCTGTTTTTAAGGACCTACTGCAAAAATGCTAGCCAAAGATCCTTCATATGACAGGGGTGTTTTAATGTCTGTAAAAACACTCGTCAAAGATCCTCTTTATGACAGGCGCTCTCTGCTGCCTTTTGGGTAATTTAACAAACCGAGTCAAAGATCCTCCATTTGACTGGAGAGCGCTGCTGTATTTAGGCCGACTGCAAACACGCTGGCCAAAGATCCTCTACGTGACTTGAGCTGTGCTGCTTTTTTTACGCACAAAGATCCTGTAAATGATAGGAGCACTCTGCTGCTTTAGTAATACAAAAATGTCAGTCAAAGATCCTTTATGTGACAGGAGTACTCTGCCGTTTTTACTGGACGCTTTGCTGCCTTTTTAAGTCATGCAAAAATGCGAGTCAAAGATCCTGTATGTGACAGGAACACACACCGTGCTGACAGTAAAGGACATTCCAAACGCCAAAGAGAGAGGCGTCCATTTAAAGGTGGACTACGTAATGAGGGTCTGTCTCTCGCCACATCCTCACTCGCCCTCTAATGGCTGAGCTTCCCCCGGCTGGTTAGCGGACGGAAAGGCCGCAGAGATGAAAAACGCGGTCAGGGACGTCTCCGTCTTATCTGCAGTGTCACGACAAAGACGGCCGGGGGTTTGCTGAGATGCTGCGGGGGCAATCGGGGAGATAAAGACATCCATCAGAGGTTGTGACGGCGCTGCGTAGGGCGACGTGTCGTTGGCCTCCATTTTCACCGCTCAGTACGAGCAATACATGAATACACACGCACTCAAATCTTTATTTATGGATAATTAATAAGTTGCTAAGACGTTTTACTTGAAGTAAAATTATTTATTTTTTAGCTAATCTTAATAATAATAATAATAATAATAATAATAATATATTTTATTTGTAGAAAGCACTTGAGCAAACAACCTCAAAGTGCTACAGTGTATTGAAAATATTAATAATAATAAAAAGATAATAAAAATAAAATAAAAACTAGAACAGCCTAATAGCTAGAACTAGTGTGCATATATCTATAAAAAGTTTTTTTTTTTTTAAAAGAAGGGTTTTTAAGCCTTTTTTAAAAGCATCCACAATCTGTGGTGCCCTCAGGTGGTCAGGGAGCGCGTTCCACAGACTGGGAGCGGCGGAGCACAAAGCCCGGTCTCCCATTGTTCGTAGCTTTGTCCTCGGAGGTTGGAGGAGGTTAGCCTGTTCATGTTATTTGACTGAAATGTAGGGGTGTCCCTTGAGTATTGGCCGATACCGATATTGATCTGATATCATATCTGCACCAATCTCACATGATTGTATTATTATGTAGTGTGGAATTACTTAGGAAAACTATTATGCATGCAAAAAACACTCACCTGTTTGTTATTAACTGTTGCTGTCTTTAAGTGGAAGTGGAGTGGTATTTTTGTTTTACCTGGTAGCCACAACAATTCATTAAGGTAAGCTCATTTTGCAGTAGGTTGAATGATGCGGACACGTTTGTTACTGAGTACTTTCTAATAGGCTTCTTCCTTGGAGACTTTGCATGTGTAAGTAATATGCAAATATTATTTTTGAGGGCCACATCGCAGTTATGGTTGCCCTCAGAGGGCCGTTTTTAACAATGAGTAATATATGAATATACATGTGTGTGTATATATATATATATATTTATTTATTTATATATATATATATATATATATATATATATATATATATATATATATATATATATATATATATATATATATATATTTATTTATTTATTTATTTATATATATATATATATATATATTTATTTATTTATTTATATATATTTTTATATATATATATATATATATATATATATATATATATATATATATATATATATATATATATATATATATATATATATATATAATACATTAACAATAAAATACATTAAAAATATTTAAATTTTACTTTAAAAATTGGCAGCTCAGTCACCAGAATTTTACAGTAAAAGCATGGAGAAACAATATCACTGTTTTTAGCGGTAAAATTTTTAAAGTTTGTTTGTTTTTTACCATAAAATCTTGTTGTTTTAATGTTGTTGTTTTTTGTTTGTTTGTTTAATGTTTTAGTGTCTTCCTGTATATGGAAAAAAACAGTACCAAAGTTGATTTTATGGTTAAA
>NC_084751.1:5147780-5160280 GCF_033978785.1 Entelurus aequoreus
ACCTCCAGACCTGACCTCGGCAGCCGCCATGTACAGGGGCCCCGTCTACGCCCTCCACGACGTCGCCGACAAAATCCCCATGACCAACTCCCCCCTGCTGGACCCCCTGCCCAACCTGAAGATCAAGGTGTACAACTCCTCCGGCCTGGTGACGCCACAGGACGACCTGGGAGGAGAGTTCTCCTCCAAACTCTCCCCCAAGCTGCCCCACTGCCTCCTGGACAATGGTGACAGCACCATGGGGCGCCGCACCCAGACCCAGACCCTGCTGCGCTCCAGGGACCCCTCCTGCACCGCTGTGGGCTCCTTCAGCTCCCAGGGAGGCCATCTTATTGTCCCCAACTCAGGTATTGGACACCAGAATTATCTACTTACCCAAACATATACCCACCTGACCCATCTAATCATCCACCATTCGTCCCAACTACCCACGTACTTCCAACTACCCACATACTTCCAACTACCCACATACTTTTAACTACCCACACACATTTTTAACTACCCACGTACTTCCAACTACCCACATACTCTTAACTACCCACACACATTTTTAACTACCCACAAACTTCCAACTACCCACATACTTTTAACTACCCACACACATGTTTAACTACCCAGGTACTTCCAACTATCCACATACTTCCAACTACCCACATACTTTTAACTACCCACATACTTTGAACTACCCACACACATTTTTAACTACCCACGTACTTCCAACTACCCACATATTCTTAACTACCCACACACATTTTTAACTACCCACAAACTTCCAACTACCCACATACTTTTAACTACCCACACACATGTTTAACTACCCAGGTACTTCCAACTATCCACATACTTCCAACTACCCACATACTTTTAACTACCCACATACTTTTAACTACCCACACACATTTTAACTACCCACATACTTCAACTACCCACATACTTTTAACTACCCACACACATTTTAACTACCCACATACTTTTAACTACCCACATACTTTTAACTAACTATGTATTTACATCTACCCACATACTTCAAACTACGCACGAACGTTCAACTACCCACTGTCTTTTAACTACCCACATACTTTTAACTACCCACATACTTTTAACTACCCACACACATGTTTAACTACCCACATACTTTTAACTACCCACATACTTTTAACTACCTATGTATTTCCATCTACCCACATTCTTCCAACTACGCACTTACATTCAACTACCCACGTACTTTTAACTACCCACATACTTTTAACTACCCACATACTTTTAACTACCTACGTATTTCCATCTACCCACGTACTTCCAACTACGCACATACGTTCAACTACCCACGTACTTTTAACTACCCACACACATTTAACTACCCAGGTACTTCCAACTATCCACATACTTCCATCTACCCACATACTTTTAACTACCTACGTATTTCCATCTACCCACGTACTTCCAACTACGCACGTACGTTCAACTACCCACTTACCTTTAACTACCCACACACATTTAACTACCCAGGTACTTCCAACTATCCACATACTTCCAACTACCCACATACTTTTAACTACCCACACACATTTAACTACCCAGGTACTTCCAACTATCCACGTACTTCCAACTACCCACATACTTTTAACTACCCAAGTACTTTTAACTACCCACATATATATTTTGTATATATATATGTACGTGTATGTCATACTCGACTACGAGTGACTGCCGATGATGATGATGATTATCGGGTTACTGGGGTTCAATTCCCACCTTCTACCTTCCTAGTCACGTCCGTTGTGTCCTTGGGCAAGACACTTCACCCTTTGCCTCTGATGGCTGCTGGTTAGCGCCTTGCACGGCAGCTCCCGCCATCAGTGTGTGAATGTGTGTGTGAATGGGTAAATGTGGAAATACTGTCAAAGCGCTTTGAGTACCTTGAAGGTAGAAAAGCGCTATACAAGTATAACCCATTTATCATTATTATCATTATTATGATGATGATATGTATGTATGTGTGTATGTATATATATGTACATGTAAGTGTATATATGTATGTGTATATGTATATATATGTATGTGAATATGTATATATATATATGTATATGTATATATATGTATGTGAAAATGTGTATATAGATATGTATATATGTATGTGTATATATATGTACATGTAAGTGTATATGTATGTGTATATGTATATATGTATGTGAATATGTATATATATATATATGTATATATGTACATGTAAGTGTATATGTATATATATGTATGTGAATATGTATATATGTATATATATGTATATGTATATATATGTATGTGAAAATGTGTATATAGATATGTATATATGTATGTGTATATATATGTACATGTAAGTGTATATGTATGTGTATATGTATATATATGTATGTGAATATGTATATATATATATGTATATATGTACATGTAAGTGTATATGTATATATATGTATGTGAATATGTATATATATGTATATATATGTATGTGAAAATGTGTATATAGATATGTATATATGTATGTGTATATATGTATATATATGTACATGTAAGTGTATATGTATGTGTATATGTATATATATGTATGTGAATATGTATATATATATATATGTATATATGTATATTAGGGTTGCACATCTCTCTCTGATAAACGATTCGATATGCATCTAGATACACAGGTTACGATTCGATTCAAAAACGATATCCTTTTATTACAGACCGATTCGATTCGATTCCGAACGATACGATTCGATTTGACGGTTAATATTCAAGACTCCAAATCCCCAAGCATTGTGGCTTTACGGCACTGGCAAAAAAAACAGAACAACAAAATCACATGTCAATGTATTTATCTTTAGACATGGACCAAAAAAATTCTGGCTGAATTGTAGGATGGGAACTCCAGAGGTAAAGGTAGCACAGAATAGTAACAACAAAGTGCAATATTTCAGCCTGAGCATAGTTTTGAACACTAGAGGTAGGTAACAAAGATTCAATATTTCAACCTGAGCATATAGTGTTTTGAACACTAGAGGTAGGTAACAATGAACACTAGAGGTAGGGAACAAAGATTCAATATTTCAACCTGAGCATATAGTGTTTTGAACACTAGAGGTAGGTAACAATGAACACTAGAGGTAGGTAACAAAGATTCAATATTTCAACCTGAGCATATAGTGTTTTGAACACTAGAGGTAGGTAACAATGAACACTAGAGGTAGGGAACAATGAACACTAGAGGTAGGTAACAAAGGTGCAACATTACAATGTAAACAAGTTACACACCTGTAACACATCTCAAAATGTGGCAACAATGAGCACATTGACAAGTGCTTTGTGTAAAAGAATAGAGAAAATAAATACATATGTAAAAAGAAAAATCAAACTACTGTGTGAGAGGTAACGTTTCCCAGGTCAAAAAGCAGTAGTTCACTTACAATATGCCTGTGCATTTTCATCATCACTGTCCTCTGTTTTTTTGGAGGGCAGATTTTTTTTTAAGGAAAATCAACTAATCCACATGCCCATGTTTGAGCAGACTACGTTTTGTGGAAACAATGTCTCCCGCAGTACTGAACACACGTTCAGATTCCGTGTGTTTCACTTGATGTACTTTTTGATGCCGAAAGAGGCGATTTCAGCCACTTGAATGACGGCGAAATCATTAAAGGCTCACAATTTTTAATCCATCCACAAGTAAAGAAAACTTGGATTATTTCACTTTATGTACTTTTTTATGCCGAAAGAGGCGATTTAAAAGAGGCGATTTCAGCCACTTCGGTCATTACAGCCGAGTTTAGATATACTTTTCGAGACGAGTGACGTAAGCGCGCTCCCGCGTCAGGGGGGTGCATTTTACGGCAGGGGTGAGTTTCCCGGCACAACACACCCGGTCGGATGCAGAGGTATCTTTTAGCGAGAGATGACAGCAGTGGCAAGTCATAGTGGGGTTTTTTGAAAATCTTTCTCGGTCCATTATCACCTTCGGTCAGACTGACGCTTTCGTTCTCCTCCACATTCATTTTCCGTGTTGTCTCTTGTTTATTACTCGTGCTAATACCAGCTAGGCGGCTACCGCGTTTGGCGAGTAGCTTCAGCTCTCGCGTTGTTTTAGAGACGCTGACGCATATTGTAATCTGGACGACCCATGCAAAGTCTCGCGATAACCGATCCATGACTCTATAACCGATTCAGCTAGGAATTCATGGATTATTCGCATTGATTGAGGAGTCTGCTACCGATGCAATCTAATCGCTCACTTGTTGAACCGAATACTCGGTCGCATCGGTTTATCGTTCACAACCCTAATGTATATATATGTACATGTAAGTGTATATGTATGTGTATATGTATATATATGTATGTGAATATGTATATGTATATATATGTATATATATGTATATATATGTATGTGAATATGTGTATATATATATATATATATATATATATATATATATATATATATATGTATGTGTATATATATATATATGTATATATGTATGTGTATATATATATATATGTACATGTAAGTGTATATGTATATATGTATGTGAATATGTATATATATATATATGTATGTGAATATGTGTATATATATGTATGTGTATATATGTATATATATGTACATGTAAGTGTATATGTATATATATATGTATGTGAATATGTATATATATATGTATGTGTATATATGTATGTATATATATGTAACTAACATTATATATATATATATATATATATATATATATATATATATATATATGGATATTTGAGTAGCAAATTTGAGTACATTCCTAAAAACATCATAGCAAATAGAGGATCTTTGACTTGCATATTGTTTAGTACATTCTAAAAACAGCAGTTTATATGTTATTTGTCTTGCTCCCAAGTTCTTCCACACCAAACTCAAAAGAGGTGTCTGTTACCATAGCAACCTCTTTAAAAAAAGTGGTCTTTAAAGCACATGTAAGTAATAGTTGTCGGGTGAGGTTGAGTGATCTCTCAGGTGTGCACAGTGGAAGTGGAGGAGCAGAGGTGCAGCTTTCCACGCGCTCGGCCGTCCTCGCTTCAAACACGGCGGGGTTTTTTTCTCCCCGCCCCGTTGACAGGCGCAGACAAACGAGCGGCGACATTAAAGGATACGTCGTCTTCTCCGGTTTCTTACAGTTCTCCTTTTTTCATTTAGATTCCTGCAAAATTGTTCTCAGCTGTGTTTTGGCCAAGCCGCCTGATCGTGTTACGCGGGCGGCATATGTGTTCTTTGGGGGTAACCAAATATATTTAAGCAGGGGGGGGGGGTCATTTTTTATTTATTTTTTGTATACTTGGGGTGGGGCTAAAGCTTTGTGTCACCTTTTTTCTAAAAACAAAAAAAAACAGTTACCTTCAAGGACAGGAAGGAAATGAATGTGCTGGCTGAGAGCGCGTGTGTTTGCGAGGCCACCGGGGACTCCTAAAAGAGCTTTTTGGACAAGACATCATGTGAAATCAATCTGAGATGGAAAAATGTAAATCAGCAGCGATATGAGAATCCTGCGACGAGGGGGGGGGGGGAGGTCATTGATTTTCTAAGGAAAGATGTAAAGTGCTGGTACGTACACTCCACTCAAGACATGTTTAATGACGCAAGAGGACGTGATGGTCTTACTCGCATGATTCACACACACATGTGGATGCTAGGCGTGTAACGGTACACAAAAATTTCGGTTCGGGACGTACCTCGGTTTAGAGGTCACGGTTCGGTTCATTTTCGGTACAGTAAGAAAACAACAAAATATAAGTTTTTTGGTTATTTATTTAGCAAATTTCTAAACAATGGCTTTATCCTTTTAAAGGCCTACTAAAAACCCACTACTACCGACCACGCAGTCTGATAGTTTATATGTCAATGATGAAATCTTAACATTGCAACACATGCCAATACGGCCGGGTTAGATTAGTAAAGTGCAATTTTAAATGTCCCGCGAAATATCCTGCTGAAAACGTCTCGGTATGATGACGTTTGCGCGTGACGTCACGGATTGTATAGCGGACATTTTGGGACACCATTGTGGCCAGCTTTTAAGTCGTCTGTTTTCATCGCAAAATTCCACAGTATTCTGGACAACTGTGTTGGTGAATCTTTTGCAATTTGTTTAATGAACAATGAAGACAGCAAAGAAGAAAGCTGTAGGTGGGAAGCGGTGTATTAGCGGCCGGCTGCAGCAACACAAACATGTATAGAACTGGGACAACAGAGACTCTTACCAGGAGGACTTTGAGTTGGATACGCGCTACCGTGAGTACGCAGCTGCGGCTTCCAAACATTTGATCACTTGCCCGTACGTGCGTGCCGCTATGTGCATGTCACGTACGTGACTTTGGGGAAATATATGTGCTGTATGAACTTTGCGGATGTGAACGGTACTTTGAGTGTGTTGTGCGGGTGTTTGATTTGTATTGGCGGGTTATATGGACGGGATGGGTTAGGTGTTTGTTATGCGGGATGAATTTGTGGCATATTAAATATAAGCCTGGTTGTGTTGTGGCTAATAGAGTATATATATGTCTTGTGTTTATTTACTGGTTTAGTTATTCCCAGCTGAATATCAGGTCCCACCCGCCTCTCACAGCATGTTCCCTATCTGAATCGCTTCCACTGCCCTCTAGTCCTTCGTTCTCACTTTCCTCATCCACAAATCTTTCATCCTCGCTCAATTTAATAGGGGTAATCGTCACTTTCTCGGTCCGAATCGCTCTCGCTGCTGCTGGCCATGATTGTAAACAATGTGCAGATGTGAGGAGCTCCACAACCTGTGACGTCACGCTACTTCCGGTACTGGCAAGGCTTTTTTATCAGCGACCAAAAGTTGCGAACTTTATCGTCGATGTTCTCTACTAAATCCTTTCAGCAAAAATATGGCAATATCGCGAAATGATCAAGTATGACACGTAGAATGGACCTGCTATCCCCGTTTAAATAAGAACATTTCATTTTAGTAGGCCTTTAACATTGGGCACACTATAATAATTCTGCCCACGTTAATCAACATTAAACTGCCTCAAGTTGTTGCTCAGATTAAATAAAATGACAAAACTTTTCTTCTACATATAAAAAGTGCAACATTTAACAGTTTCAAGTCAATTCATCATGCTTAGTTTATTACATCATTTGGGAAGCCTGTAGTTGATTTTTATTATGTAAATGTTATATTTTTATCAACATGTGATAGCACGGACCCTGCCATTCAAAACTAGGCTGCTCCATTTCTAATGATTAATGTAACTATAGCTGAAAAAATAGTACAATAGCAATAGGAGACCCTGAACACTGTGGAGTTCATGTAGGCTTAATGATGCAGTTACATTATTATATCAACTATCAGAGACAGAAACTCTTCATTTAACATAATGTCCTTTTTCGCTGCTTCAACACAGCTCAATCATCACAGAAAAAGGTCAAGTGAAATAACAGACTGACAGGGCTTTGCTGTCCGTAACACACACACACACACACACACACCGCAAAATGAGCTAACGTTACGCTAAAAGCGAATTAGCCTTCACCTCAAGCCAGGACTGCGAGCAAGCTGAGCTGCCTTTTATATTTCTAGAAGGTCAACGGGCTCATAGTGATGTTACTAGTAGTTGACTGGGAGGTGTTTATTATCATTCGGGGAGAGTCCGCAGCCTGATGCTTACCTGCTAAACGCTAAGCACTGACTACATGCGCTCTGAATACGCACTGCTGATTGGCTGTTACCGCTCTGAAGACGCACTGCTGATTGGCTGTTACCGCTCTGAATATGCACTGCTGATTGGCTGTTACCGCTCTGTTTGTAACCAATCAGATGGTTGTGTGGGTGGGACAATGCTGGGTGCTGTGTAGAGTACTGACAAAGACAGAGGCAGAAGGAAGCGGAGGCGGCTACTTAATATGTTGGTGTGGAAACTCGTCCAGTACACCTCCGAACCGAACCGAAACCCCCCGTACCGAAACGGTTCAATACAAATACACGTACCGTTACACTCCTAGTAGATGCACAAGTCTCGTTTTTAACCACAATTATTAGTGCAGAGAATCAAACACTTCCATGATGGCAATGTAAGCGGTCGTAAACTCACCCAAAAAAGAAGCTGTCGGAGCTAAATTAATTAATTCGCAGCTGCCTGCTACATGTTTGCTGATGATATTGTACAAGTAACTTCTTGTATGTGATGTAGCATCCTGACAGAAGCACACCCAGTTAAAAAAAACAGCGTTCCTGACATACCGTACACGTATTTTCAACTACCCACATATTTCCAACTACCCATATACTTCCAACTACCCATGCAAATACTTCCAACTACCCACATACTTCCAACTACCCACGTACTTCCAACTACCCACATACTTCCAACTACCCACATATTTCCAACTACCCATGTATTTGCAACTACCCACATACTTTTAACTAACCACATACTCCCAACTACCCACACACTTTTAACTACCCACACACTTCCAACTACCCACATACTTCCAACTACCCACACACTTCAAACTACCAACATACTTTTAACAACCCACGTATTTTTAACAACCCACGTACTTCCAACTACTCACATACTTCCAATTACCCACATACTTCCAACTACCCAAGTACTTCCAACTACCCACCGTGTACTTCCAACTACCCACATACTTCCAACTACCCACCGCGTACTTCCAACTACCCACCGCATACTTCCAACTACCCACATACTTTTAACTACCCACATACTTCCCACTACCCACATACTTTTAACTACCCACACACTTCCAACTACCCACATACTTCCAACTACCCACATACTTTTAACAACCCACATACTTCCAACTACTCACATACTTTTAGCTACCCACATACTTCCAACTACCCACATACTTCCAACTACTCACATACTTTTAGCTACCCACATACTTCCAACTACCCACGTACTTCCAACTACCCACTGCGTACTTCCAACTACCCACATACTTCCAACTACCCACTGCATACTTCCAACTACCCACGTACTTCCAACTACCCACCGCATACTTCCAACTACCCACCGCATACTTCCAACTACCCACCGTGTACTTCCAACTACCCACCACATACTTCCATATACCCACATTATTTTAACTACCCACATACTTTTAACTACCCACATACTTCCAACTACCCACATACTTTTAACTACCCACACACTTCCATCTACCCACATACTTCCAACTACCCACATACTTTTAACAACCCACGTACTTCCAAGTACTCCCGTACTTTTAGCTACCCACATACTTCCAACTACCCACCGCATACTTCCAACTACCCACCGCATACTTCCAATTGCCCACCACTTACTTCCAACTACCCCCACATACTTCCAACTACCCACATTCTTTTAACTACCCACATTCTTTTAACTACCCACATACTTTTAACTACCCACATACTTCCAACTACCCACATACTTTTAACTACTAATGTACTTTTAACTACTCATGTACTTCCAACTACCCACCGCATACTTCCAACTACCCACCACATACTTCCAACTACCCGCATTCTTTTAACTACCCACATAATGTACTTCCAACTACCCACACACGTCCAACTACCCACACACTTCCAACTACCCACATACTTTTAGCTACCCACATACTTCCAATTACCCATGTACTTCCAACTACCCACTGCGTACTTCCAACTACCCACCATATACTTCCAACTACCCAAAGTGTACTTCCAACTACCCACCACATACTTCCATATACCCACATTCTTTTAACTACCCACATACTTTTAACTACCCACATACTTTCATCTCCCCACATACTTCCAACTACCCACGTACTTTTAACAACCCACGTACTTCCAAGTACTCCCGTACTTTTAGCTACCCACATACTTCCAACTACCCACATACTTCCAACTACCCACCGCATACTTTCAACTACCCACCGCATACTTTCAACTACCCACCGCATACTTCCAATTACCCACCACTTACTTCCAACTACCCCCACATACTTCCAACTACCCACATTCTTTTAACTACACACATACTTTTAACTACCCACATACTTCCAACTACCCACATACTTTTACCTACTCATGTACTTCCAACTACCCACATACTTCCAACTACCCACGTACTTTTAACAACCCACGTACTTCCAACTACTCACATACTTTTAGCTACCCACATACTTCCAATTACCCACATACTTCCAACTACCCACATACTTTTAACAACCCACGTACTTCCAACTACTCACATACTTTTAGCTACCCACATACTTCCAACTACCCACATACTTCCAACTACCCACTGCGTACTTCCAACTACCCACCATATACTTCCAACTACCCAAAGTGTACTTCCAACTACCCACCACTTACTTCCAACTACCCACCACATGATTCCAACTACCCACATACTTTTAACTACCCACACACTTTTAATTACCCACATACTTCCAACTACCGGTCCATATTGAACCCAGCTGTTGTGTACTCTTCTTCTATAGAGGATCTGTGCCCAGCAGTTTTGTATTTGGTTAATAAAAATAGCACAACGTAGAGAAAAAAATATTTGACTAGCTTTTTACAAAACAAAAAACAGTATTCCTGACATGCCATACCAAGAGTTTAGTGGATCTTCACCAAACATTTTTGGACATTAATTCCATAAAAACTACATAACAGAAGTTTAGTGGATCTATGATAGTTACAGCGAGCCAGGTTGCATTCACGAACCCCCGGAATTATGAGTGTCAGCATTACAAAAGTTTCTCTGTATTGCTGCAATGATTTTGACAATTTGTTGTCCTATTTTTATTTTGTATATTAGTAATAACTATGTAAGTTACATAATTTAATTATTTTAATTGGTAGTGTGTTCAACTTGAATTTCACAAAAGAATAAAAAGTTTTTGAAAACATGCACTTCCAACAATAACACACATTTTTGCTGATATTGTGGATTTTTTATTTTTTTCCCCTGCAGGTGTGAGTCTGCTTATCCCAGCAGGAGCCATCCCTCAAGGCCGTGTGTATGAAATGTACGTCACCGTCCAGAGGAAGGAGACGTTGAGGTAGGAGAAGCGAACGAAACAAGTCGATGGCGAGGCGTGTGGATGTTTAAACGTGACGTGTCCATCCCAGGCCGGCGGTGGAAGACGGGCAAACAGTGCTCAGCCCCGTGGTGAGCTGCGGCCCGCCGGGCGCCCTGCTGACGCGGCCCGTCATCATCACCATGCACCACTGCGCCGTGTCCGACGGCCAACAGGACTGGCTGATCCAGCTCAAGAGCCAGTCGCCGCAGAACATGTGGGAGGTAAGACCGGTCCAAATAATTGGAAGTGAACACACTGCAAAAAGTCAGGGTTCAAAAACAAGAACAAAAACATTACAAACATGAGGGGTATTTTATTTGAACTAAGCAAAATGATCTGCCAATAGAACAAGAAAATTCAGCTTGTCAAGACTTTCCAAAACAAGTCAAATTAAAGCTGCAAATAGCGATGGACGGGACCGACTTTGAAGGCTCATAAAATCCAAACCGGAGCAGTAATTAAAACTCTTTCATCAACTTTTAATCAGAAGGGTTCAATCTCTCTCCTGTGCTAATTTGAAGCCGCCACGACAAACGCGCTCAGAGGAGATAATGCTTGAAAAAAGGTGACTGTTTTTACTCAACTTTTGTTTTGAAGGGGGAATTGCAAACTTCCTGTTGATTTTTGCTGGGGGTTGTCAATACATGAAATGTAGGTCTAAGTGAGACCTACATAGCGGTTTTTGTTTCATGTCTCTACGACATTCCTACTGGGAGTTAGAGGCAGTTTTTTCTGTGTTGTCTTCCTAGGGGGCGCTAGAGCGTAATTTTGACTTTTTGGGGTTTGGTTTTTTTATTAGATCGCAGTTTTCGCCAGTCCTGGTGTGTGTGTCCAATTTGGTGAGTTGTTTTGAAGGGGGGATTGCAAACTTCCTGTTGATTTTTGCTGGGGGTTGTCAGTGTAGGAAATCTAGGTCTAAGTGAGACCTACATAGAGATTTTTGTTTCATGTCTCTAAGACATTCCTACCGGGAGTTAGAGGCAGTTTTGTCTGTGTTTTCTTCCTAGGGGGCGCTATAGCGCAATTTTGAGTTTTGGGGTTTGGTTTTTTGATTAGATCGCAATTTTCGCCAGTCCTGATGTGCGTGTCCAAGTTGGTGAGTTGTTTTGAAGGGGGAATTGCAAACTTCCTGTTGATTTTTACTGGGGGTTGTCAATACATGAAATGTAGGTCTAAGTGAGACCTACATAGAGGTTTTTGTTTCATGTCTCTACGACATTCCTACCGGGAGTTAGAGGCCGTTTTGTCTGTGTTTTCTTCTTAGGGGGCGCAAGAGCGCAATTTTGAGTTTTGGGGTTTGGTTTTTTGATTAGATCGCAATTTTCGCCAGTCCTGATGTGCGTGTCCAATTTGGTGAGTTGCTTTGAAGGGGGAATTGCAAACTTCCTGTTGATTTTTGCTG
>NC_084751.1:5175280-5180280 GCF_033978785.1 Entelurus aequoreus
ATATTGATATATAATGTAGGAACCAGAATATTAATAACAGAAAGAAACAACCCTTTTGTGTGAATGAGTGTAAATGGGGGAGGGAGGTTTTTTGGGTTGGTGCACTAATTGTAAGTGTATCTTGTGTTTTTTATGTGGATTTAATAAAAAAAAAAAAACGATACTGATAATAAAAAAACCCGATACCGATAATTTCCGATATTACATTTTAACGCATTTATCGGCCGATAATATCGGCAGACCGATATTATCGGACATCTATAGTATATATATATATATATGTATATGTGTATATATGTGTATATATATGTATATGTGTATATATGTATATGTGTATATATATGTATATGTGTATATATGTATATGTGTCTATGTGTCTATATATGTGTATATATATATATATACAGTATATATATGTATTCATGTGTGCTTACGGACTGTATCCCTTGCAGACTGTATTGATATATATTGATATATAATGTAGGAACCAGAATATTAATAACAGAAAGAAACAACCCTTTTGTGTGAATGAGTGTAAATGGGGGAGGGAGGTTTTTTGGGTTGGTGCACTAATTGTAAGTGTATCTTGTGTTTTTTATGTGGATTTAATAAAAAAAATTAAAAAAACGATACTGATAATAAAAAAAAACGATACCGATAATTTCCGATATTACATTTTAACGCATTTATCGGCCGATAACATCGGCAGACCGATATTATCGGACATCTCTATTTGCAGCCTACAGTTTTTTGCGAGCCTAAAAGAGAGTGTGTGTGTGTGTGTGTGTTAGGACGTGGTGGTGGTGGGCGAGGAGAACTTCACCACGCCGTGCTACATCCAGATGGACGAGGAGGCGTGCCACATCCTGACGGAGACTCTGGGCACCTACTGCCTGGTGGGACAGTCCCTCAGCGCCTCCACCACCAAGCGCCTCAAGCTGGCCGTCTTTGGACCGCTCACCTGCCCCGCCACCGAGTACCACATCAGGGTCTACTGCCTGGACGACACGCAGGACGCGCTCAAGGTGCAGAGAGCGGCGGGACACGGCCGGTCAGTCCGTGCGTGCGTGCGTGCGCTAACATTTGGTGGTGTGTTCAGGAGGTCCTGCAGATGGAGAAGCAGATGGGCGGCAAGTTGTTGGACGAACCAAAGACGCTCAACTTCAGCGACAGCACTCACAACCTGAGACTGTCCATCCATGACGTCCCGCACGCGCTGTGGAAGAGCAAACTGCTGGCCAAGTACCAAGTAAAGCAAGATCCCCTTGTCACTTTCTTCTGGACTTGCGGAGACATCGGAGTCCACCTTTGTTGTTGTTGTTGTAGGAGCTGGGCTTCCAGCAGGTGTGGGACGGCTCTCAGAGGAACCTTCACTGCTGCTTCACGCTGGAACGCTTGTCCAGCTGCACCGTGGACCTGGCCTGCAAGATCTGCGTGCGCCAAGTGGAGGGAGAAGGACAGATCTTTCAGCTGGACACCACGCTCTCCGAGGTACCACTGTCAACTTTTACATCAGCGGCAAGGTGTCGACGAGAGGGAAGATTGAATAGCGGTCGTAAATGAATATTATTACGTAACTTCAGTAGTAAATATTTGCATTCAGGTGATATATTTCATGTTTCAATGTTTTTTTTTAATTGCTCAACTGCAGAAAATACCGGGCATTTATAAGCGATAAGGTGTCTATAAGAAAAATCAATTAAATGACTATCACAAAATAATTTGTATAATAATAATTAATATTATAATGCATCTTCAGTAGTAAAAAAAATATTGAAGTGATATATTTATTATTAAAATAGATTGTTCATATATCTATTGTGGATTAATTTGTATAGTGATAATTATTATAATGTTCATTCAGAATCAGTTGTTAATACTTGTATTTATATTTATTTTCAATGGATTGTTTTCTTTACTCAACTGCAGAGACTACCAGGTATTTATAAGCGGTAAGGTTGAATAACTACCGTGAATTAATTTGTATATTAATTAATATTATTACCTAACCTCACTAATAAATATTTGTATTTAAGTGATATATTTATTTTTGAAATAGTTTTATTTATTTACTCAACTACAGAAAGTACCAGGCATTTATAAGGGATAAGGTGTCTATAAGAAAGACAATTAAATAACTATCACAAAAATAATTTCTATAATAATAATAAATATTATAATGTATCTTCAGGATTAAAAAAAAATATTGAAGCGATATATTTATTATTAAAATACTGGGATAGGCTCCAGCAACCCCCGCGACCCCGAAAGGGACAAGCGGTAGGAAATGGATGAATGGATGTTTATATAACCACTGTGGATTAATTTGTGTAATAATACTTATTATAATGTTCATTCAGTTGTTAATATTTGTATTTATATTTATTTTCAATTGATTGTTTTCTTTACTCAACTGCAGAAACTATTAGGTATTTATTAGTGATAAATAACTACCGTGAATTAATTTGTATATTAATTGATATTATTACCTAACCTCAATTATAAATATTTGTATTTAAGCGATATATTTATTTTTTAAATAGTTTTATTTATTTACTCAACTACAGAAAGTACCAGGCATTTATAAGGGATAAGGTGTCTATAAGAAAGACAATTAAATAACTATCACAAAAATAATTTCTATAATAATAATAAATATTATAATGTACCTACAGAAGTAAAAACAAATATTGAAGCGATATATTTATTATTAAAATACTGGGATAGGCTCCAGCAACCCCCGCGACCCCGAAAGGGACAAGCGGTAGGAAATGGATGAGTGGATGTTTATATAACCATTGTGGATTAATTTGTGTAATAATAATTATTATAATGTTCATTCAGTAGTTAATATTTGTATTTATATTTATTTTCAAAATGGATTGTTTTCTTTACTCAACTGCAGAGACTACCAGGCATTTATAAGTGATAAATAACTACAGTGAATTATTTTTGTATATTAATTAATTAATATTATTACCTAACCTCAGTTATAAATATTTGTATTTAAGTGATATGTCTATATTTGAAATAGTTTTATTTATTTACTCAACTGCAGAAAGTACCAAGCATTTATAAGAGATAAGGTGTCTATGAGAAAGAAAATTAAATGGCTATCATAAAATAATTTGTATAATAATATTTAATATTATAATGTATCTTCAGGAGTAAAACAAATATTTAAGTGATATATTTATTATTAAAATAGATTGTTCATACATCTATTGTGGATTAATTTGTATAGTGATAATTATTATAATGTTCATTCAGTTGTTAATATTTGTATTTATATTTATTTTCAATGGATTGTTTTCTTTACTCAACTGCAGAGACTACCGGGTATTTATAAGCGATAAGGTTGAATAAGTACCGTGAATTCATTTGTGAAGTGAAGTGAAGTGAATTACATTTATATAGCGCTTTTTCTCAAGTGACTCAAAGCGCTTTACATTGTGAAACCCAATATCTAAGTTACATTTAAACCAGTGTGGGTGGCACTGGGAGCAGGTGGGTAAAGTGTCTTGCCCAAGGACACAACGGCAGTGACTAGGATGGCGGAAGCGGGGATCGAACCTGCAACCCTCAAGTTGCTGGCACGGCCACTCTACCAACCGAGCTATACCGTCCCGGTATATTAATTAATATTAGTACCTAACCTCAGTTAGAAATATTTGTATTTAAGTGATATATTTATTTTTGAAATAGTTGTATTTATTTACTCAACTGCAGAAAATACCAGGCATTTATAAGCAATAAGGTGTCTATAAGAGGAAAAGGTTGAATAACTACAGTGAATTAATTTGTATATCAATTAATATTATTACCTAACGTCAGTTATAAATATTTGTATTTAAGTGATATATTGATTTGAAAAATAGTTGTATTCATTTACTCAACTTCAGAAAATACCAGGCACTGATTAGTACTAAGGTGTCTTTGATAAAGGAGCATGAATAATGATCATGTATAATATTTTATTCACCTTCAGTAGTCAATATTTGTATTTAAGTGATGTTTTTTTTCTTTCAGTTAAGGTTTTTATTAGAGGGGAGGCCTTTATTTGTACGAATCCAATGTTTGAATGATACTATATGTTATTTAATATATTATATTTCATATATTTATAACTAGTAAAAAAAATCATAATAGTACAAAAGTCTTATGGTTTTATTATTTTAACTTATTGCATCTTTGAGTACCTAGAACAGAAGTGAATAACTTTTTTTTAATAATCATTGGTTCAAGTTACTAATAGATCTATACTTTGAATAAATGTGGTAATAAAGTATTAATAATACATCAACTGACATAAAAAGTGCCATCACTGACACCACAATATAATCGCATTAGCACATAAATACTATTTATGTGACTTTCCTGTACGGTAAACTAAATATTTTTTATTAGAGAAATATTGTTCATTACGGAAATATTGTTTATTGCAGAAATATTGTTTATTAGAGAAATATTGTTTATTAGAGAAATATTGTAAATTTGCAGAAATATTGTTTATTAGAGAAATATTGTTTATTGCAGAAATATTGTTTATTAGAGAAATATTGTTTATTGCAGAAAAATGGTTTATTAGAGAAATATTGTTTATTACAGAAATGTTGTTTGTTACAGAAATATTATTTATTAAAGAAATATTGTTTGTTACAGAAATATTGTTTATTGCAGAAATATAGTTTATTAAAAAAATATTGTTTATTGCAGAAATATTGTTTATGACAGAAATATTGTTTATTGCAGAAATATTGTTAATTGCAGAAATATAGTTTATTTAAAAAAATATTGTTTATTGCAGAAATATAGTTTATGACAGAAATATTGTTTATTGTATAAATATTTTTTATTGCAGGAATATTGTTTATTGCAGAAATATAGTTTATTTAAAAAAATATTTATTGCAGCAATATAGTTTATGACAGAAATATTGTTAATTGCAGAATTATAGTTTATTTAAAAATATATTGTTTATTGCAGAAATATTGTTTAAT
>NC_084751.1:5192803-5222803 GCF_033978785.1 Entelurus aequoreus
CAAAGTAGTTGTTCACATTAGATGAGTCATTAGACAACTAGTCAAGACTTGTTGGCCTCCGGTCACATGCAGGCGGTCACCGTGGCAACAGGCTGGGCGTGGCCTGCCAGACGTCAGCTGACATCAAACACAAACACGCCTCAAAAATCATACTTTTTTTTATTCAAGTTAAGAAAGTCCAAGCAGCATGTTGATAAATACACACACACACACACACACACACACACACACACACACACACACACACACACACACACACACACACACACACACACACACACACACGGGGGGGGGGGGGGGGGGGGGCACTTTTGGCCTGCAAGTCATTTTTAAAGATACATGATTAAAACCCACCAATGATGTTGTTGTTTTGTTAGCTTAGCATCTTAGCATATATGTACACTAGATGGCTGGCAATATAGAGCTTCTTTATTGTAGAGAATGGGTCAAAGGTCAAAGTCCCCCCCCCACCCCCCCATCTGTGACCTGACAGGTGAAAGTGAGGACCCCCCCCCCCTCTCCCCCCCCCAAAAAAAGGTGTAGTAAAAGTGGTCCTTCTAGAACCTCCTGACATCGTGTTGTTCCTCCAGGCCTGCAGGGGGCGCTGCTGGGTGTTGGTTGTCATAGAAACCTCTCTACGTAACAGCGAGGACATGAAGGTGTGCGTCACCATGGCAACCGGACACAAGCGGATGAAAAGAGGAGAGAAAAGGTGAGGGTTTGGATTTCATACTTTTTGAAAAATGGAGCATATTGAAAATACTTTCGCTTGTTTCTTCTGTACAGTAGAAAAGGTCCCTTAGCCCCGCCCACCCACTAGGTGGAGGTGCCTCAGCCCCGCCCACTAGATGGAGGTGCCGTGGGTGGCGTCAATGACTTCGGGTAAGGGTCCCTGGTACGCCGCCATCTTGCCAGGGCTCTGTCGGAACAAAGCGCCATTGGGCGCCCTGTGCTTGCAGGGCCCGCCTCCCCCCAGGTTGTGGTGCGTCCGGCCCAGGGTCCCCCCAAGGTGAGGAGGCGGAGCTCCCTCCCCTGGCAGGAAGGTGGTCACAGCGAGGCCCGGGGACACCATGGCCGCCTGGCCGGCCCGCATCCGGCCCAAGTCCAGCGCCGAGATCTCCATAGACGGACCCGGGATCTGCTTGAGGGCCAAGTCCTCGTCCAAAAGACTGCTCATGCCACGATGCACCTGCTCCAGGTTCACTTCCTTGTCCTACGGGGGGCGGAGACACAGCTGAGATTGGCCCCGCCCTCTTGCCACCAAACACTCACATTCTCTAACCACAAGTAGGTTGGAAAACTCTCCTTAGTCGTGAAATAACTAGTATTATCACAACTACTTACTAAATAAATAGTCATGCACTAACTAGTCATTGAACTACTAGTCATGAACTAACTAGCCATTCACCTACTAGTCATGTACTAACTAGTCATTGATCTACCAGTCATGCACTAACTAGTCGTTGAACTACTAGTCATGAACTAACTCATATTAAACTGGTCTTGAAATATGTTTTATTATCACAACTAGTCATTTACCTAATAGTCATACACTAAGTAGTCATTGACATACTAACCATGAACTAACTAATATTCAACCAGTCTTGAAATAACTAGTAGTATCACAACTAGGCATATACCTAATAGTAATGCACTAACTAATCATTGACATACTAGTCATGCACTAACTAGTCATTGAACTACTAGTCATGAACTAACTAGCCATTAACCTACTAGTCATACACTAACTAGTCATTGACATACTAACCATGAACTAACTCATATTCAACCAGTCTTGAAATATTTGTATTATCACAACTAATCATGCGTTAACTAGTCATTGACCTACTAGTCATGAACTAACAAATATTCAACTAGTCTTGAAATAACTAGTATTATCACAACTAGGCATCAGCCTAATAGTCATGCACTAACTAGCCATTCATGCACTAACTAGCCATTTACCTAATAGTCATACACTAACTAGTCATTGACATACTAACCATGAACTAACTAATATTCAACCAGTCTTGAAATATTTGTATTATCACAACTAATCATGCGCTAACTAGTCATTGACCTACTAGTCATTGAACTACTAGTCATGGACTAACTAATATTCAACCAGTCTTGAAATAACTAGTATTATCACAACTAGGCATCAGCCTAATAGCCTAATAGTCATATGTTTTATTATCACGACTAGTCATTTACCTAATAGTCATACACTAACTAGTCATCGACATACTAACAATGAACTAATTAATATTCAACCAGTCTTGAAATATTTGTATTATCACAATTAATCATGTGTTAACTAGTCTTTGAACTACTAGTCATGGACTAACTAATATTCAACTAGTCTTGACATATTTTGTATGATCACAACTAGTCATTGACCTACTAGTCTTGAAATAACTAGTATTATCAAAACTAGTTATTGACCTCCTAGTCATAGAATAACTCGTCTTTGGCCTACTAGTCATTAAATATTATTCAACAAGTTTTTGACCTACTAGTCATGGAATAACTAGTTATTAACATACTAGTTATGTAATAACTAGTCATTAACCTACTAGCCATGAAATAACTAGTAATGGACTAGTTATTGACCTACCTACTCGCCCTGGACTAAATAGCATTTCACTATTCATTGACCTACTACTCATGAACTAATTAGTAATCAAACTACTAATCATGAACTGACTAGTATTTAACTAAATAGTGACCTACTCTTCTAACCTATGCACTGGTAAACCACTAGTTATTGACCTACCTGTGATTAACTAACTAGTATTTCACTAGTTACTGTCCTGCTAGTTATGAAATTGGCCTACTAGTCAATGACTTAACAGTCATAAACTAATTATTTAGTTATATTACTAGTCATTTAATAACTATTTCTCTACCTACTAGTCATTAACTAGCTAGTAATCAACTAGTTATTGACCTACTCATGGAGTAACTAGTCATTGTCATACTAGCCATGAACTAACTAGTATTCAAGTAGATATTGCCCTACTAGTCATGAACACACTAGCAACCCACTAGTTATAGACATACTAGTCATTAAGTAACTAGCCCTTCACTAGTTAGTACTCCACTAGTTATTGACATACTAGTCATGGACTAACTCTTCTTTGACCTAACAGCCATTGACCTACTAGTCAGGAACCAACTAGTAATCAACTACTCATTGACCTAATAATCATGAACTAAGTAGTATTGAATTAGTTCGTTCTACTAGTCATGGACAAGCAAGTGTTTAACTCTCTAGTTGTTGACCTGCTTGTCACAAAATAGCTGTTATTTAACTAGTCAATGACCTACCAAACATGAACTCAATAAGGCAATATGGTATTCAATAAGGCATTGATTTACTAGACATTAACTAACAAGTATTCAACTAGTAGATGACCTACTAGTTATTAACTAACCAACAATCAACTTGTCATTGACCTAATACTTATTAACCAATTAGTCATTGACCTGCTAATCATAAACTAAGTCGTGTCCAACTCGTTATTTACCTACTAGTTATGAACTAACTAATCATTGACAAACTATTATTTGACTAGGCATTGACCTACTACTCACATACTAAATAGTCATTGACCTGCAAAACATGATCTATTATTTGATTAGTCAATGATATACTAGTCACAAACTAACACTATTCCACAACACATTACCTAACCAGTATTCAACTAGCCTTTAACTTACTGGTAATCAACCCACCATTGCCCTACTAGTAATGAACCAAACACTATTCAAGTAGCTAGTGATCAATTAACTAACTAGTTTGTTACAACATATAATGTGTCAGTAATCATTAACCAGCCATTAATGACTAGTCATGAAGTACCTAGGCATTGGTACAGAGGAAGCAAGTTAACTAACTAGTCCTTGAATGACTAGTAATATCCATTAGTAATGAGCTAACTAGTTGTTAACAAGTCATTGAATAGCGTGTCATTAGCCAATGTGTCATTGACCAACAAGTCATTAACTAACTAGTCAATAACTCAGAAGGCATGAAGTAACTATCTTACATAGTGGATGTATGTCACATCACATAACTTGTGTGTAATCTGACCAGGACCTGGACTCAAGTGCACTGTAGAGTACTAGTTAGTTTGACTAACCCATGGTCTACAACACAAGTAGTGGTAGAGTTAGTTGTCTTGCTCCTGCTCTACCGTCTTTAAGTCATTCACTACAGTAGGAGTCATTTGGAGATGTTATCTGATAACACACACACAGTAGTTAGTTAGTTAGTTAGTTAGTTAGTGTGTGCTGCCCCTAGTGGTGGTTGTCGGCGTGTGTGAGGGGAGGTTGTGGACGTGTTGGAGGACATTTGAGGCCTTCTGGGAGTTCAACTACCAGCCAAATTATTTACAAAATGATAAAGATCATATTTCGTTTACTAGCTAATGAGCGCTGGACAATGAGCACTTGGCAATGAGCACTAGGCAATGACTACTAGACAATGAGCACTTGGCAATGAGCACTAGGCAATGACTACTAGACAATGAGCACTAGGCAGTGAGTACTAGGCAATGACTACTAGACAATGAGCACTAGGCAGTGAGTACTAGACAATGAGCACTTGGCAATGAGTACTAGACAATGAGTACTAGACAATGAGTACTAGACAATGAGTATTAGACAATGAGCACTAGGCAATGAGCGCTAGGCAATGAGTACTAGACAATGAGTACTAGGCAATGAGTACTAAACAATGAGTACTAGACAATGAGTACTAGGCAATGAGCGCTAGACAATGAGTACTAGACAATGAGCACTAGGCAATGAGCGCTAGGCAATGAGCACTAGGCAATGAGCACAGTAATGTTTTTACAAGTACATTCCAGTTACTACATGTATGCTAGCAGTACTAGTTCATGAGAAGAAAGGAGCCTCTAGTGGTCAAAGCTTGTATTGCTTCATGGAGGCAAGGCTGACGTGATGATGCTAATGCTAACGTGAGGATGCTAACGTGATGATGCTAATGCTAATGTGATGATGCTAATACTAATGTGATGCTAATGCTAACGTGATGATGCTAACGTGATGATGCTAATGCTAGCGTGATGATGCTAACTTGATGATGCTAATGCTAATGTGATGATGCTAATGCTAATGTGATGATGCTAACGTGATGATGCTAACGCTGACGTGATGATGTCAATGTTAACGTGATGATGCTAATGCTAACGTGATGGTGCTAACGCTGACATGATGTCAATGCTAACGTGCTGATGCTAACGTGATGATGCTAATGCTAGCGTGATGATGCTAACGCTGACGTGTTGATGTCAATGCTAACGTGATGATGCTAATGCTAACGTGATGTGCTAAAGCTGACGTGATGATGTCAATGCTAACGTGATGATGCTAATGCTAATGTGATGATGCTAACGCTGACGTGATGATGTCAATGCTAACGTGCTGATGCTAACGTGCTGATGCTAATGCTAACGTGACGATGCTAACGTGATGATGCTAATGCTAACGTGATGATGCTAACGCTGACGTGATGATGTCAATGCTAACGTGATGATGCTAATGCTAACGTGATGATGCCAATACTAACGTGATGATGCTAATGCTAACGTATTGATGATGCTAATGCTAATGTGATGATGCTAATGCTAACGTGATGATGCTAACGCTGACGTGATGATGTCAATGCTAACGTGCTGATGCTAACGTGATGATGCTAATGCTAACGTGATGATGCTAACACTGATGTGTTGATGTCAATGCTAATGTGATGATGCTAATGCTAACGTGATGTGCTAATGCTGACGTGAGGATGTCAATGCTAACGTGCTGATGCTAACGTGCTGATGCTAATGCTAACGTGATGCTGCTAACGCTGACGTGTTGTTGTCAATGCTAACGTGATGATGCTAATGCTAATGTGATGATGCTAACGCTGACGTGATGATGTCAATGCTAACGTGATGATGTCAATGCTAACGTGATGATGCTAACGCTGACGTGATGATGTCAATGCTAACGTGATGATGCTAACGCTGACGTGATGATGTCAATGCTAACGTGTTGATGCTAACGTATTGATGATGCTAATGCTAACGTGATGATGCTAATGCTAACGTGATGGTGCTAACGCTGACGTGATGATGTCAATGCTAACGTGTTGATGCTACCGCTTGCTAAAAGGCACGTGGGCGACGTGAACAGATGTCCGCCAGAGGGCGATATTGTCAATTAGTGAATGAGTTGAAGACCAGAGAAGTCCGAGTTCTAGTCTGACCTGTGGCCACATGAGCCGGGTGGCAGCCTCTCTGCCTGCCTGTCCAAATGTCCTTCCTCCCCTCCGCCGCCGCAAAGTCATTAAAAGAAACCAAAGCCATCCTGTAATCCTTAGCGACCTGCACGACACAACAACCATGTCAATCACTCATCACCTCGGCCACGCCCCCTGCTTGCCCCGCCCACCTGCTCCCGCTCTACCCTGGGGATCCTTTCTGCTGCCCCCTGGTGGCCGCTTGTTTCCCTGCTCTTTACACCTGGACTGTACACCTGTAACATGCAGTCATATTAATGCCTTATTTGTCTCTTTGTATACAAAACTAACATTGCAAATGTATAACGCATTAAATGTACAGTATATGTAGAATATATTTATATATATATTATTATTCTTGTCTATTGTGAGTGAACTGTGGTGCTCAATTTCCCCCAGGGATCAATAAAGTACTTTCTATTCTAGTGTATTCTATTCTATTCTATTCTATTCTAGTCTATTCTAGTCTATTCTATTGTTTTGATTGGTCATAAAGTTATAATTACATCACATTTCTACTTTTTTCTATTTACCTGCTCTTTTTCTCACTTTTTATTTCCCCTTTCTTCTTGACTTTTTTACCTTGGAATAAAACAACTTTGGACCCCTTAAATACAACATTAAATACAATATTATGACAATAATAAACTAGTTAATAGTTTGAATACAATAATAAATACAACAATGTTACAATAATAAACTAGTTAATAGTTTAAATACAACATTAAATACAATATTATGACAATAATAAACTAGGTAATAGTTTAAAAACAATAATAGATACAATAATGTTAAAATACTAAACTGGTTAATAGTTTAAATACAACATTAAATACAATATTATGACAATACTAAACTGGTTAATAGCTTAAACACAACATTAAATACAATATTATGACAATAATAAACTAGTTAATAGTTTAAATACAACATTAAATACAATATTATGACAATAATAAACTGGTTAATAGTTTAAATACAACATTAAATACAAGATTATGACAATAATAAACTGGTTAATAGTTTAAATACAACATTAAATACAATATTATGACAATACTAAACTGGTTTATAGTTTAAATACAACATTAAATACAATATTATGACAATAATAAACTAGTTAATAGTTTAAACACAACTTTAAATACAAGATTATGACAATAATAAACTAGTTAATAGTTTAAATACAACATTAAATACAATATTATGACAATAATAAACTAGTTAATAGTTTAAATACAATAATAGATACAATAATGTTACAATAATAAACTGGTTAATAGTTTAAATACAACATTAAATACAATATTATGACAATACTAAACTGGTTAATAGTTTAAATACAACATTAAATACAATATTATGACAGTAATAAACTGGTTAATAGTTTAAATACAACATTAAATACAATATTATGACAATACTAAACTGGTTAATAGTTTAAATACAACATTAAATACAATATTATGACAGTAATAAACTGGTTAATAGTTTAAATACAACATTAAATACAATATTATGACAATAATAAACTGGTTAATAGTTTAAATACAACATTAAATACAATATTATGACAATAATAAACTGGTTAATAGTTTAAATACAACATTAAATACAATATTATGACAATAATAAACTGGTTAATAGTTTAAATACAATAATACATACAATAAAAAACTAGTATGCGCTTTAAGGTCTGGTGGCAGTCAGTAAAAAGAAGAGTTTCACAATAAAATAATGTTTTATCTGAGACATTAAAGATTTATGAAGATGAGAGAACATATTTGATGAAGAAGTGAGAACATCCTGAGGCAGCAACTTCAACTTCACACTCAAGCAGCTTCAACCTCACCAGCACTCAAAGATGGACAAATCACGTCTACTTTTAACAAACACACACATGCTACTCTGTGTGTGTGTCTGTGTGTGTGTGTCTGTGTCTGTGTGTCTGTGTGTGTCTGTGTGTGTCTGTGTGTGTGTGTCTGTGTGTGTGTCTGTGTGTGTGTGTCTGTGTCTGTGTGTCTGTGTGTGTCTGTGTGTGTCTGTGTGTGTGTGTCTGTGTGTGTCTGTGTGTGTGTGTCTGTGTCTGTGTGTGTGTGTGTGTGTGTGTGTCTGTGTGTGTGTCTGTGTGTGTGTCTGTGTGTGTGTGTGTGTGTCTGTGTGTGTCTGTGTGTGTGTCTGTGTGTGTCTGTGTGTGTCTGTGTGTGTCTGTGTGTGTGTGTCTGTGTGTGTGTCTGTGTGTGTGTCTGTGTGTGTCTGTGTGTGTCTGTGTGTGTGTCTGTGTGTGTCTGTGTGTGTCTGTGTGTGTCTGTGTGTGTGTCTGTGTGTGTCTGTGTGTGTCTGTGTGTGTCTGTGTGTGTGTGTCTGTGTGTGTGTCTGTGTGTGTGTCTGTGTGTGTCTGTGTGTGTGTCTGTGTGTGTGTCTGTGTGTGTCTGTGTGTGTGTCTGTGTGTGTGTGTCTGTGTCTGTGTGTCTGTGTGTGTCTGTGTGTGTCTGTGTGTGTGTGTCTGTGTGTGTGTCTGTGTGTGTGTCTGTGTGTGCGTGACATTTGCTGGAAATCTCAGTCATGTAAGGTAAGGCAAGATAATTAAAGTAAGATAAGGTAAGATAATTAGTATAAGGTCAAGTAAGGTAATGTAAGGTGAGGTAAAGTATGGTAAGGTCATTGAAAGTAAGGTAGTACGAGATAAACTAAGGTAAGTTAAGGTAATGGAAAGTAAGGAAATGTAAGATCAACTAAGGTAAGGTAAGGTATTTGAAATTAAGCTAAGGTCAGATAAAATGAAGTCATTGGAAGTAAGGTAATGTAAGGTGAGGTAAGGTATAGTAAGGTAATAAAAAGTAAGGTAATACAAGATAAACTAAGGTAAGGCCAGTTAAGGTAACGGAAGTAAGGTCATGTAAGATAAACTAAGGTAAAGTAAGATAAGGTGATGTAAAGAAGGCAACGTATTCGAAAGTAAGGTCATGTCAGATACAATAAAGTCATGGAAAGTAAGGTAAGATAAGATAAGTTAGGTTAAGATGAGTTAAGTCATGGAAAGTAAGGTAAGATAAGATAAGTTAGGTTAAGATGAGTTAAGTTATGGGAAGTAAAGTGAGGAAAGGTAATGGCAATTAAGATAAGGTATGGTGAGGTAAGGTAATGGACATTGAGGTAAGGTAATGTGAGTTGAGGTAAATAAGGTAAGGTGATGTAAGGTAAGGAGTGGTACTGAAAGTAAGGTAAGGTAGGGTAAGGTAAGTGAGGTACGGTAATAGAAAGTAAAGTAAGGTAAGATAATTTAATGTAATGTACTGTAAGGTAAGGTATAAGGTCAAGTAAGGTAATGTAAGAATGTATTGTAAGGTAAGGTAAGAATGTAATGTAAGGTACAAATGTACTGTAAGGTAAGGTGTAAGGTAAAATAAGGTAAGGTAAGATAAGATAATATAATGTAATGTAAGGTAAGATAATATAATGTAATGTAAGGTAAGATAATTTTAATGCAATGTCATGTTAGGTGAAGTAAGGTAAGGTAAAGTAAAATAATGTAATGTAATGCAATGCAAGGTAAGGTGAGAATGTAATCTAAGGTAAGGTATATGTAAAGTAATGTAAGGTAAGGTAAGATAATGTA
Source organism: Entelurus aequoreus (assembly GCF_033978785.1). Classification (NCBI taxonomy): domain Eukaryota; kingdom Metazoa; phylum Chordata; class Actinopteri; order Syngnathiformes; family Syngnathidae; genus Entelurus; species Entelurus aequoreus. Next base: position 5,202,739 of record NC_084751.1, read on the forward strand.
ATGTTAGGTATTGTAATGTAAGGCAATTTAAAGTAAGCCAAAGCAATATAAGATGAGATAGAGTGGGAGGTGACGTTAAAAGGGCCAAATGTGATTAAGTTATGGTTGTTATTATTATTAATATTACAATCATTGTTATTATTATTGTATTTATTATTACCATTATAATAATAATAATAATTATTATATTTATTATTATCATTATTATTATTGTTATTATTATTATCATTATTATTGTTATTATTATTATTATTGTTGTTATTATTATTATTATTGTTGTTATTATTATCATTATTATTGTATTTATTATTATCATCATTATTAATATTATTGTTATTATTATTATAATCATTGTCATTATTATTGTTATTATTATTATTAACATTATCGTTATTATTATTATTGGATGTATTATTATTATTATTATTATTATTATTATCATTATTATTGTTATTATTATTATCATTATTATTATTATTGTTGCTATTATTATTATTGGATGTATTATTATTATCATTATTGTTGTTATTATTTATTATTATTATTGTCATAGTTCGTATTATTATTATTATCATTATTATTAATTATTATTATTATTATTATAATTATATATTTATTATTGTTGTTGTTGTTATTATTATTATTATGATTGTTATTATTATTACTATTATTGTTATTAATATTGTCATCATCATATATATTATTTATAATAATAATAATTATTATTGTTTATATTCCACGTTGTCTCCCCATGGGTCTAGTGGGTGGCGCCCCCCTCCTACAGCTGTGTGTACTGCAGCAAAGGATCCCTAAAGTAGAGTGGCAGTGTCACAACCATCCACCCCCCCCACACCCGCCACCCCCACCCCCCACCTCCACCCGCCGGCCCCGCCCCGCCATGCCCACCCCCCCATCGCTCACCTCTTTGGGCGTCTGACGCCGACATGGCTCGCCGCTCCACCAGGCCTCCATGGCGGCCACCAGGCAGGCCAGCAGCAAACCAGCAGCCAACACGCAGAAGACGCCGGCGAAGCTCTGCAGCTTGAGTGAGCGACCATCAGGGTGGGCACTGGTGTGGCCCCCCAGGTCACAGCGGCCCGTGTCAGGCCACCACTTTTGTTTCATCACGTCCAGGTCGCCTTTCTCCTGCAGCTCCAGGATCCTGCACACACACACACACACTTACTGTGGGTGGAGGCGGGCCACTTTCAATGACGTGGTGGACCACTTTCAATGACGTGGTGGGCCACATTAAATGAAGTGGTGGACCACTTTTAATGATGTGGTGGACCACTTTCAATGACGTGGTGGACCACATTAAATGACGTGGTGGGCCACATTAAATGAAGTGGTGGCCCACTTTTAATGATGTGGTGGACCACTTTCAATGATGTGGTGGACCACTTTTAATGATGTGGTGGACCACTTTCAATGATGTGGTGGACCACATTAAATGATGTGGTGGACCACTTTCAATGACGTGGTGGACCACTTTCAATGAAGTGGTGGACCACTTTCAAGGATGTGGTGGACCACCTTAAATGAAGTGGTGGACCACGTTAAATGAAGTGGTGGGCCACGTTAAATAACGTGGTGGACCACGTTAAATGAAGTGGTGGACCACGTTAAATGAAGTGGTGGGCCACATTAAATAATGTGGTGGACCACGTTAAATGAAGTGGTGGGCCACATTAAATGATGTGGTGGACCACTTTAAATGAAGTGGTGGGCCACATTAAATGACGTGGTGGACCACTTTAAATGATGTGGTGGACCACTTTCAATGAAGTGGTGGACCACGTTAAATGAAGTGGTGGGCCACTTTAAATGACGTGGTGGACCACTTTAAATGAAGTGGTGGGCCACTTTAAATGATGTGGTGGACCACTTTAAATGAAGTGGTGGGCCACATTAAATGACGTGGTGGACCACTTTAAATGACGTGGTGGACCACTTTCAATGAAGTGGTGGACCACCTTAAATGAAGTGGTGGACCACATTAAATGAAGTGGTGGACCACATTAAATGAAGTGGTGGGCCACTTTAAATGATGTGGTGGACCACTTTAAATGAAGTGGTGGGCCACATTAAATGACGTGGTGGACCACTTTAAATGACGTGGTGGACCACTTTCAATGACGTGGTGGACCACTTTCAATGAAGTGGTGGACCACTTTCAATGACGTGGTGGACCACTTTCAATGACGTGGTGGCCCACTTTCAATGACGTGGTGGACCACTTTCAATGACGTGGTGGACCACTTTCAATGACGTGGTGGGCCACATTAAATAAAGTGGTGGACCACTTTTAATGATGTGGTGGACCACTTTCAATGACGTGGTGGACCACATTAAATGACGTGGTGGGCCACCTTAAATGAAGTGGTGGACCACTTTTAATGATGTGGTGGACCACTTTTAATGATGTGGTGGACCACTTTTAATGATGTGGTGGACCACTTTCAATGACGTGGTGGACCACATTAAATGATGTGGTGGACCACTTTCAATGACGTGGTGGACCACGTTCAATGAAGTGGTGGACCACTTTCAAGGATGTGGTGGACCACCTTAAATGAAGTGGTGGACCACGTTAAATGAAGTGGTGGACCACCTTAAATGAAGTGGTGGACCACATTAAATGAAGTGGTGGACCACGTTAAATGAAGTGGTGGGCCACATTAAATAATGTGGTGGACCATGTTAAATGAAGTGGTGGGCCACTTAAATGATGTGGTGGACCACTTTAAATGAAGTGGTGGGCCACATTAAATGAAGTGGTGGACCACTTTAAATGACGTGGTGGACCACTTTCAATGAAGTGGTGGACCACGTTAAATGAAGTGGTGGGCCACATTAAATAATGTGGTGGACCACGTTAAATGAAGTGGTGGGCCACATTAAATGATGTGGTGGACCACTTTAAATGAAGTAGTGGGCCACATTAAATGACGTGGTGGACCACTTTAAATGACGTGGTGGACCACTTTCAATGACGTGGTGGACCACTTTCAATAAAGTGGTGGACCACTTTCAATGATGTGGTGGAGCACATTAAATGAAGTGGTGGGGCTCTTTAAATGAAGTGGTGGACCACATTAAATTAAGTGGTGGGCCAATTTAAATGAAGTGGTGGGCCACATTAAATGAAGTGGTGGGCCACATTAAATGAAGTGGTGGGCCACCTTAAATGAAGTGGTGGACCACGTTAAATGAAGTGGTGGGCCACATTAAATGGATTGGTGGACCACGTAAAATGATGGGATGATGGACCACGTTAAATGAAGTGGTGGGCCACTTTAAATGATGTGGTGGACCACTTCAAATGAAGTGGTGGGCCACCTTAAATGAAGTGGTGGACCACTTTCAATGAAGTGGTGGACCACATTAAATGAAGTGGTGGGCCACATTAAATAATGTGGTGGACCACGTTAAATGAAGTGGTGGGCCACTTTAAATGAAGTGGTGGACCACTTTAAATGAAGTGGTGGGCCACATTAAATGAAGTGGTGGACCACTTTCAATGATGTGGTGGACCACTTTCAATGACGAGGTGGACCACTTTCAATGATGTGGTGAACCACATTAAATGAAGTGGTGGGCCACATTAAATGAAGTGGTGGACCACATTAAATGAAGTGGTGGGCCACTTTAAATGAAGTGGTGGGCCACATTAAATGAAGTGGTGGGCCACCGAATGACGTGGTGGACCACTTTCAATGATGTGGTGGACCACCTTAAATGAAGTGGTGGACCACGTTAAATGAAGTGGTGGGCCACATTAAATGGATTGGTGGACCACGTAAAATGATGGGATGATGGACCACGTTAAATGAAGTGGTGGGCCACTTTAAATGATGTGGTGGACCACTTTCAATGAAGTGGTGGACCACGTTAAATGAAGTGGTGGGCCACATTAAATAATGTGGTGGACCACGTTAAATGAAGTGGTGGGCCACTTTAAATGATGTGGTGGACCACTTTCAATGAGATGGTGGGCCACATTAAATGAAGTGGTGGACCACTTTCAATGATGTGGTGGACCACTTTAAATGACGAGGTGGACCACTTTCAATGACGTGGTGGACCACTTTCAATGACGAGGTGGACCACTTTCAATGATGTGGTGGACCCTGTATCGGTCTGTTGTGGTGAAGGAGGAGCTGAGCCGGAAGGCAAAGCTCTCAATTTAGCGGTCGACCTCCGTTCCCGTCCTCACCTACGGTCATGAGCTTTGTCATCCGGGAGGAGATCAGAGTACAGCCACTGCTCCTCCACATCTAGAGGAACCAGATGAGGTGGTTCTGGTCAGAATGCCCCCTGAACGTCTCCTTGGGAAGGAGTTCCGGGTGCATCCGGGACCCGGGGGAAGACCCAAGACCCGGTGGAGAGACTATGTCTCGGGTAGGTATTTTGGACAATATTGTGACTTATGACCATTTAGGCCGCATTTTCACCGATTCTTCCCCGCCTTCCTGTGCACCATGGCTGGGTGTGTTTTGGACATTTTGCGCACCGGCGGGACTTGTGGGACTGGAACCCGGGTAGGTATTTTGGACAATATTGGGACTTTTGGCCGGGCAACGCCTCGGGATCCCCCGGGAGGAGCTGGACAAAGTGGCTGGGGAGAGGGAAGTCTGGGCTTCTCTGCTTAGGCTGCTGCCCTCGCGACCCGCCCTTGGATAAGTGGAAGAAGATGGATGGATGGATGGATGGATGGATGGATGGATGGATGGATGGATGGATGGATGGATGGATGGATGGATGAACCTACTGCATATGCAAAATGGAGGATTGTTTGATGTCAAGGTTTTCTTCCAATGAGCCATAAAAGAGTTGAAAGATGAAGAATAAAATGTTTGCTCTCCAAATAAAGAATAATTATTAATTATGCGAAGGTGTTGGTCTACTTCCTGGAAGACGATCAATACGAGGCGCGTGAGAACTTTGTGGAAGTTGTTGGTGACGCAATGTTGAGATTTACTAAAAGATTCCTCAAATCACTTTGGGATCAATTTAGTGCAATAAAAACACTTCAAAGACTTCACTGAAATGCAACTTCCTGTTAGCTTAACGGACTTCCTGTCAGCTTAACTTGACTTAATGTCTCTCGCTGTCCTGAATACACAACATTGTGTGTGCAGGCCAGGAATAATAATCCTTGGGAAAATAAAATAACATCTATTTTAACATAAAATAAATAAATGTTGAAATATTTTTTTTTATACTAAATACAATTAATAAAATATTGAAGTGTACTATTTATTATAAATGGGCAATAATAAAATAAATACATATTAAAATCAAATAGATAAAATACATTTGAACATAAAATGAATATCAAAATAAATAAATGTCGAAATAAAATGAATATTTAAATAAAATAACTAAATGTAGAGATATAATAAATGCTGAAAAAAATAAAGTAAATACAATTAATAAAATATTAAAGTATATTATTTTTTATAAATGTGTAATGATAAAATAAATAAATATTAAAATAAAATAGATAAAACACATTTTAACACAAAATTCATATTGAAATAAATAAATGAATAAAATAAATATTGAAATAAAATAAATAAATGTAGAAATAAAATAAATGCTGGGGTAAAAAAAGTAAATACAATTAATAAAATATTAAGGTATATTATATATTATAAATATATAATAATAAAATAAATAAATATTTAAATACAATAGATAAAATACATTTTAACATAAAATTCATATTGAAATAAATAAATGAATAAAATAAATATTGAAATAAAATAAACAAATATTGAAATAAAATAAATAAATATTGAAATAAAATAAATAAATGTAGAAATAAAACAAATGCTGGGAAAAAAGTAAATACAATTAATAAAATATTAAAGTATATTATATATTATAAATATATAACAATAAAATAAATAAATATTTGAATAAAATAGATCAAATACATTTTAACATAAAAAAAAAATTGAAATAAATAAATAAATACAATAAATATTGAAATTAAATAAATAAATGTAGAAATAAAATAAATGCTGGGGGTGAAAAAGTAAATACAATTAATAAAATATTAAAGTCTATTACATATTATGAATATGTAATAATAAAATAAATAAATATTTAAACAAAATAGATGAAATACATTTTAACATAAAATAAATATTCAAATAAATGAATATTCCAAAAAAATAAATGTTGAAATCAAATAAATGACATAAATACACTTAATACAATATTACAATGAAATAAATAAAAATAAAAAAATATTACAATTAAATAAAGTTAATAAAATATTAAAATAAAAAAATTATAAAATAAAAAAATATTATAATACAATAAATCAAATACATTAAATAAATAGAACAAGTCAGAGTGACACATTTTGTAAGTACTTTGGTCCTCAAGCTTCTTCTCTTATGTTAGCTTCAGCTCCCAAATACAAATATATGTGATTGTAATGCAGCATTCACGACTCCACAAATACAAATATATGTGCAGGCCAGGAATAATAATCCTTGGGAAAATAAAATAACATCTATTTTAACATAAAATAGATAAATGTTGAAATAATTTTTTTTTACTAAATACAATTAATAAAATATTGAAGTGTACTATTTATTATAAATGGGCAATAATAAAATAAATAAATATTAAAATCAAATAGATAAAATACATTTGAACATAAAATTAATATCAAAATAAATAAATGTCGAAATAAAATGAATATTTAAATAAAATAACTAAATGTAGAGATATAATAAATGCTGGAAAAAAATAAAGTAAATACAATTAATAAAATATTAAAGTATATTATTTATTATAAATGTGTAATAATAAAATAAATAAATTTTAAAATAAAATAGATAAAATAAATTTTAACATAAAATTCATATTGAAATAAATAAATGAATAAAATAAATATTGAAATAAAATAAATAAATATTGAAATAAAATAAATAAATGTAGAAATAAAATAAATGCTGGGGTAAAAAAAAGTAAATACAATTAATAAAATATTAAGGTATATTATATATTATAAATATATAATAATAAAATAAATAAATATTTAAATACAATAGATAAAATACATTTTAACATAAAATTCATATTGAAATAAATAAATGAATAAAATAAATTTTGAAATAAAATAAACAAATATTGAAATAAAATAAATAAATATTGAAATAAAATAAATAAATGTAGAAATAAAACAAATGCTGGGGAAAAAAAGTAAATACAATTAATAAAATATTAAAGTATATTATATATTATAAATATATAATAATAAAATAAATAAATATTTGAATAAAATAGATAAAATACATTTTAACATTAAAAAAAATATTGAAATAAATCCACAAATACAAATATATGTGATTGTAATGCAGCATTCACGACTCCACACGTGTGAGAGTGGACAAGGCTACTTCCCAATGATGATGCAACACGTGGTGCGTTCAAAGACCGCGGGGGCCACTTACTTCTGGGAGAAGAGGTCCCTGTAGGGGCTGCCGTGCTGCAGGGCCACGCCGTAACCTTTGCTGCTCACGCCGCTGCCCGACACCGTGACCGTGCAGTCGTCGTCCGTCAGAGCGGCGTACTCCAGCACCGCCATGTCCCACAGGAAGGCGAAGGGACTCTTCTTGGCCTGCGGCAGCAACAACCGTTACCACGGTAACACCGCTAACAGCGAGTAGCAAAATACATCACTCTAAGCTGTATACCTACGACATTTGCAAAAAAAAGTTAGCATGCTAACATTAACATGCTACTAGTTAGCATGAGTCAAATACCAAAATATTACTCTGAGGTGTCTATCTACAAAATTAGCAAAAAAAACGTTAGCATGCTAAAATGCTTACGTGAACATGCTAACAGTTAGCATACTAACATTTAGCATTTGCCAGGTACCAAAATATTACCCTGAGGTGTACTGTGTACGTACCTACAAAATGAGCTAAAAACCTTAGCATGCAAACATGCTTACGTGCACATGCTAACAGTTAGCATACTGACATTTAAAGCATTTGTCAGGTACCAAAATATTACTCTGAGGAGTAGAACTACAAAATTAGCACGCTTAAATGCTAACATTACTATGATAACAGTTAGCATACTAACATTTAAAGCATTTGTCAGGTACCAAAATATTACTCTGAGGAGTAGAACTACAAAATTAGCACGCTTAAATGCTAACATTACTATGATAACAGTTAGCATGTTTCAAGTCCCAAAATATTACTCTAAAATATATACCTACAAAATTAGCTAAAAACTTTAACATGCACTTATGCTTACCTGAACATGCTGACAGCTAGCATGCTAACGGTTAGCATTCGTCAAGTACCAAAATGTCACTCTGATGTGTATACTTACAAGATTTGCTAAAAACCTTACTATGCTAAAATGCTAATATTGAGGTAGCACCTACAATATTACCTAAATAGGTCAGCATGCTAACATGCTTACATGAACATGCTAACATGTTAACATACTGACAATTAGCATTTGTCAAGTATCATAACAATACTCTGAGGTGTATACCTACAACATTAGCACAGACTTTAGCATAGTTAAATGCTAACATCCACCTGCTGACAGTTAGCCCATCAATAGTTTGCTTGTTGCGATTCCCAAAATATTACTTTGAAATGTATACCTATAAATTGTGTTCAAAACTTTAGCATGCTAAAATGTTAACATTAACATGCTAACAGTTAGCATGTGTCAAATACCAAAATATTACTCTGAGGTGTACACCTACAAAATGAGCTAACAGCTTTAGCAGGCAATCATGCCTGCGTGAACATGCTAACAGTTAGCATTTGTCAAGCACCAAAATATTAATCTGATGTGGTACAAAATTAACCAAAATCTTTAGCATGCTAAAATGCTAACATTGAGGGGTATACCTAGAAAATTAGCTTACAACTTTTGCATGCAAACATGCTTACATGAACATGCTAACAGTGAGCATTTGTCAAGTACCAAAGTACTGACTTTGTCTGAGGTGTATACCTACAAATTTAGTACAAACTTTGCCCTACTAAAATGCTAACATTAACATGCTGACAGTTAGCATAGTAAAAAGTTAGCATGCTAACAGAGTATGCTAATTTTGTGTGCAAAATATTTCCCTCTGAGGGCAATACCTACAGAATTAGCTTGAAAGGTTAGCATGCTAACGTTAGCGCCGCTGACTTCCACCAAGCAAAGTCAGGCGGGCGTCCCGGGTGGCCCAGGGTCTGGACCCGGTTCCTTCAGGAGCAGACACGGACCCACCTTGCGTATGCCCTCAGAGGGGCTAGACACGCAATGGTCCAAGCCCTGGTTCTTGCTGAGGCTCCTCCACAGCTCGGCGTAGGTGCTGTCCTGCTCCAGAGGGTTGGTGCCTTTGTGCCGGAAGTAGTCGTACACCGCCGAGTCCCTCACCGTGCCGTAGTCCACCTCCACCTGCCGCGCCAAGTCCTGGAAGGACCTGGAATCCACCAAGAGCCATTCGCTAAGTAATGTTTAGAAAGCCAAATGTGGGCAAGGTGTACTCAGGGCCAGAAAACGATATTGATATCTATGTCGATATCGCACACGTCGTGTAGGGGGAAGGGCGCTTGTCCCCACCAAGAGCGCTAACACCACACCACCTTAGCTCACCCTTTAGAGCACAGCTGTAACTTCCTGCCACTAAATCTGCAGAAAAGAGGTTAAAAATAACATTTTCCTGCTCCTTCCTTATAATCACAGGAAGTTACATTTCACAATAAAATGTACTTTTCTCCTCGTTTTCCATTGGTCACAAATAATATCATCAATAATCATCAATATGGAGCGATACAGAACACTGATATCCTTTTAAAGTCGGCTTTTATGAGAACATATTGCAAGGCTACGAGTACAAATATGCAACAAAAGAAAAAAAAGAGTCACTATTTGGCAAGAAAAAAGTCTTAGTGAGGTTTGATTAAGAGGATGACTTTATTTAGATGAAGGGTTTATTAATAATCTGATTGATTGATTGATTATTTTGGTGAAAAAAAAAAAGGTTAAAATCGTACAAGAAAACAGTTGTAAGTTTAACAGCAAGAAATCACAATTTTGAAAGCAAAAAGCATAATTTTTCATGATTAAATATCATATTTTTACGTAAAAAGTCATAATTTTAAAGGAAAAAGTCATCATTTTTTTACAGGAAAAAGGTCATCATTTTAAAAGAATAAGTCACCATTACGGGAAAATAGAAAAATAGAAGTTATCATTTTACACCAAAAAAGGAAATTTTACATAAAAAACGTCACATTTTACAGGAACAAATTAAAAGTCATATTTTTACAAGAAAATATTCATAATTAAATAGAGAAATGTCAACATTTTACAAAAAAAAAGTCACAAGGTAAAAGAAAAAGTCATCATTTATTGTGAGAAAAAATTATGATTTTAAGAGAATTTTTTTTAGAGAGAAATCCCTCATCTCTTTCGAGAAAAGAGTTATACTTTTACGAGCAAGAACTCACAATTTTGAAAGAAAAACATAATTTTTCATGATAAAATATCATATTTTTACGTAAAAAGTCATCATTTTAAAAGAATAAGTCATCATTACAGGAAAATAGTCTTCATGTAATTAGGAAGAAGTTATCATTTTACACCAAAAAAGGAAATTTTACATAAAAACGTCACATTTTACAGGAACAAATTAAAAGTCATATTTTTACAAGAAAATATTCATAATTAAATAGAGAAATGCCAATATTTTTTATTTTTTTTAAAGTCACAAGTTAAAAGAAAAAGTCATTTATTGTGAGAAAAAAATTATGATTTTAAGAGAAAAAAAAAATTCTAGAGAAATCCATCATCTCTTTCGAGAAAAAAGTTATACTTTTACGAGCAAGAACTCACAATTTTGAAAGAAAAAACATAATTTTTCATGATAAAATATCATATTTGTACGTAAAAAGTTATCATTTTAAAGGAAAAGGTCATCATTTTTTACAGGGAAAAGGTCATCATTTTAAAAGAATAAGTCACCATTACAGGAAAATAGTCTTCATGTAATTAGGAAGAAGTTATATTTTACACCAAAAAAGGAAATTTTACATTAAAAACGTCACATTTTACAGGAACAAATTAAAAGTCATATTTTTACCAGAAAATATTCATAATTAAATAGAGAAATGCCAATATTTTTTATTTTTTTTAATGTCACAAGTTAAAAGAAAAAGTCATCATTTATTGTGAGAAAAAAATTATGATTTTAAGAGAAAAAAAATTTCTAGAGAAATCCATCATCTCTTTCGAGAAAAAAGTTATACTTTTACGAGCAAGAACTCACAATTTTGAAAGAAAAAACATAATTTTTCATGATAAAATATCATATTTTTACAAGAAAATATTCATAATTAAATAGAGAAATGTCAACATTTTACAAAAAAAAAGTCACCAGGTAAAAGAAAAAGTCATCATTTATTGTGAGAAAAAAAATATGATTTTAAGAGAAATTTTTTTTTAGAGAGAAATCCCTCATCTCTTTCGAGAAAAAAGTTATACTTTTACGAGCAAGAACTCACAATTTTGAAAGAAAAACATAATTTTTCATGATAAAATATCATATTTTTACGTAAAAAGTCATCATTTAAAAAGAAAAAGTCACCATTACAGGAAAATAGTCTTCATGTAATTAGGAAGAAGTTATCATTTTACACCAAAAAAGGAAATTTTACATAAAAACGTCACATTTTACAGGAACAAATTAAAAGTCATACTTTTACCAGAAAATATTCATAATTAAATAGAGAAATGCCAATTTTTATTTTTTTTTAAAGTCACAAGTTAAAAGAAAAAGTCATCATTTATTGTGAGAAAAAAATTATGATTTTAAGAGAATTTTTTTTCGAGAAAAAAGTTATACTTTTACGAGCAAGAAATCACAATTTTGAAAGAAAAAACATAATTTTTCATGATAAAATATCATATTTTTACGTAAAAAGCCTTAATTTTAAAAGGAAAAAGGTCATCATTTTAAAAGAATAAGTCATCATTACAGGAAAATAGTCTTCATGAAAAAGTTATATTCTACACAAAATAAGGCAAATTTTACATAAAAACGTCACATTTTACAGGAACAAATTAAAAGTCATACTTTTACAAGAAAATATTCATAATTAAATAGAGAAATGTCAACATTTTACAAAAAAAAGTCACAAGGTAAAAGAAAAAGTCATCATTTATTGTGAGAAAAAAATTATGATTTTAAGAGAATTTTTTTTTTAGAGAGAAATCCATCATTTCTTTCGAGAAAAAAGTTATACTTTTACGAGCAAGAACTCACAATTTTGAAAGAAAAACATAATTTTTCATGATAAAATATCATATTTTTACGTAAAAAGTCATCATTTAAAAAGAAAAAGTCACCATTACAGGAAAATAGTCTTCATGTAATTAGGAAGAAGTTATCATTTTACACCAAAAAAGGAAATTTTACATAAAAACGTCACATTTACAGGAAAAAATTAAAAGTCATACTTTTACAAGAAAATATTCATAATTAAATAGAGAAATGTCAACATTTTACAAAAAAAAGTCACAAGGTAAAAGAAAAAGTCATCATTTATTGTGAGAAAAAAATTATGATTTTAAGAGAAAAAAAAATTCTAGAAAAATCCATCATCTCTTTCGAGAAAAAAGTTATACTTTTACGAGCAAGAACTCACAATTTTGAAAGAAAAATATAATTTTTGATGATAAAATATCATATTTTTACATAAAAAGTCATAATTTTAAAGGAAAAAGTCATCATTTTTTACAGGAAAAAGGTCATCATTTTAAAATAATAAGTCACCATTACAGGAAAATAGTCTTCATGTAATTAGGAAGAAGTTATATTTTACACCAAAAAAGGAAATTTTACATAAAAACGTCACATTTTACAGTAACAAATTAAAAGTCATATTTTTACAAGAAAATATTCATAATTAAATAGAGAAATGCCAATATATATATATATTTTTTAAGTCACAAGTTAAAAGAAAAAGTCATCATTTATTGTGAGAAAAAAATTATGATTTTAGGAGAATTTTTTTTCGGGAAAAAAGTTATACGTTTACGAACAAGAAATCACAATTTTGAAAGAAAAAACATAATTTTTCATGATAAAATATCATATTTTTACGTAAAAAGCCTTAATTTTAAAAGGAAAAAGGTCATCATTTTAAAAGAGTAAGTCATCACTACAGGAAAATAGTCTTCATGTAATTAGGAAAAAGTTATATTTTACACAAAATAAGGCAAATTTGACATAATGCACGTCACATTTTACAGGAACAAATTAAATGTCATACTTTTACAAGAAAATATTCATAATTAAAAAGAGAAATGTCAACATTTTACAAAAAAAAGTCACAAGGTAAAAGAAAAAGTCATCATTTATTGTGAGAAAAAAATTATGATTTTAAGAGAAAAAAAACTTCTACAAAAATCCATCATCTCTTTCGAGAAAAAAGTTCTAATTTTACGAGCAAGAAATCACAATTTTGAATGCAAAAAGCATAATTTTTCATGATAAAATGTCATATTTTTAGAAAAAAGTCATAATTTTAAAGGAAAAATTCCTCAATTTTTTACAGGAAAAAGGTCATCATTTTAAAAGAATAAGTCATCATTACAGGAAAATAGTCTTCATGTAATTAGGAAGAAGTTATCATTTTACACAAAAAAAGGAAATTTTACATTAAAAACGTCACATTTTACAGGAACAAATTAAAAGTCATATTTTTACCAGAAAATATTCATAATTAAATAGAGAAATGCCAATTTTTATTTTTTTTAAAGTCACAAGTTAAAAGAAAAAGTCATCATTTATTGTGAGAAAAAAATTATGATTTTAAGAGAATTTTTCTTCGAGAAAAAAGTTATACGTTTACGAGCAAGAAATCACAATTTTGAAAGAAAAAACATAATTTTTCATGATAAAATATCATATTTTTATGTAAAAAGCCTTCATTTTAAAAGGAAAAAGGTCATCATTTTAAAAGAATAAGTCACCATTACAGGAAAATAGTCTTCATGAAAAAGTTATATTCTACACAAAATAAGGCAAATTTTACATAAAAACGTCACATTTTACAGGAACAAATTAAAAGTCATACTTTTACAAGAAAATATTCATAATTAAATAGAGAAATGTCAACATTTTACAAAAAAAAGTCACAAGGTAAAAGAAAAAGTCATCATTTATTGTGAGAAAAAAATTATGATTTTAAGAGAAAAAAAACTTCTAGAAAAATCCATCATCTCTTTCGAGAAAAAAGTTCTAATTTTACGAGCAAGAAATCACAATTTTGAATGCAAAAAGCATAATTTTTCATGATAAAATGTCATATTTTTAGAAAAAAGTCATAATTTTAAAGGAAAAATTCCTCAATTTTTACAGGAAAAAGGTCATCATTTTAAAAGAATAAGTCATCATTACAGGAAAATAGTCTTCATGTAATTAGGAAGAAGTTATCATTTTACACCAAAAAAGGAAATTTTACAACAAAACGTCACATTTTACAGGAACAAATTAAAAGTCATATTTTTACAAGAAAATATTCATAATTAAATAGAGAAATATCAACATTTTACAAAAAAAAGTCACAAGGTAAAAGAAAAAGTCATCATTTATTGTGAGAAAAAAATTATGATTTTAAGAGAATTTTTTTTTTAGAGAGAAATCCATCATCTCTTCCGAGAAAAAAGTTATACTTTTACGAACAAGAACTCACAATTTTGAAAGAAAACATAATTTTTCATGACAAAATATCATATTTTTACATAAAAAGTCATCATTTTAAAAGAATAAGTCACCATTACAGGAAAATAGTCTTCATGTAATTAGGAAGAAGTTATCATTTTACACCAAAAAAGGAAATTTTACATAAAAACGTCACATTTTACAGGAACAAATTAAAAGTCATATTTTTACAAGAAAATATTCATAATTAGAGAAATATCAACATTTTACAAAAAAAGTCACAAGGTAAAAGAAAAAGTCATCATTTATTGTGAGGAAAAAATTATTTTTTTTTTTTACAGAAATCCCTCATCTCTTTCGAGAAAAAAGTTATACTTTTACGAGCAAGAACTCACAATTTTGAAAGAAAAACATAATTTTTCATGATAAAATATCATATTTTTACGTAAAAAGTCATCATTTTAAAGGAAAAAGTCATCATTTTTTACAGGAAAAAGGTCATCATTTTAAAAGAATAAGTCACCATTACAGGAAAATAGTCTTCATGTAATTAGGAAGAAGTTATATTTTACACCAAAAAAGGAAATTTTACATAAAAACGTCACATTTTACAGGAACAAATTAAAAGTCATATTTTTACAAGAAAATATTCATAATTAGAGAAATATCAACATTTTACAAAAAAAGTCACAAGGTAAAAGAAAAAGTCATCATTTATTGTGAGGAAAAAATTATTTATTTTTTTTACAGAAATCCCTCATCTCTTTCGAGAAAAAAGTTATACTTTTACGAGCAAGAACTCACAATTTTGAAAGAAAAACATAATTTTTCATGATAAAATATCATATTTTTACGTAAAAAGTCATCATTTTAAAGGAAAAAGTCATCATTTTTTACAGGAAAAAGGTCATCATTTTAAAAGAATAAGTCACCATTACAGGAAAATAGTCTTCATGTAATTAGGAAGAAGTTATATTTTACACCAAAAAAGGAAATTTTACATAAAAACGTCACATTTTACAGGAACAAATTAAAAGTCATATTTTTACCAGAAAATATTCATAATTAAATAAAGAAATGCCATTATTTTTTTTATTTTTTTTAAAGTCACAAGTTAAAAGAAAAAGTCATCATTTATTGTGAGAAAAAAATTATGATTTTAAGAGAAAAAAAACTTCTAGAAAAACCCATCATCTCTTTCGAGAAAAAAGTTCTAATTTTACGAGCAAGAAATCACAATTTTGAATGCAAAAAGCATAATTTTTCATGATAAAATGTCATATTTTTAGAAAAAAGTCATAATTGTAAAGGAAAAATTCCTCAATTTTTACAGGATAAAGAATAAGTCATCATTACAGGAAAATAATCTTCATCTTATTAGGAAAAAGTTATATTTTACAAGAAAAATTTGAATTTTGCACACGAAAAATAAAAAGTCATACTTTTACAAGAAAAATTCATAATCTAATTAGAAAAAAGTTAGAATTTTACAAAAAAGTCACAGTTTAAAAAAATATATATAAATTTATGAGGAAAACATATTATTTTTAGAGAAATATGTCACAATTTTACTAGAAAAATACATAATCGCTTTTGAGAAAAAAGTTATAATTTTACATGAAAAAAAGTCATAATTTTACAAAACAAGTCAGCATTTATTACAAGACAAAAGTTATAATTTGACAAGAAAAAAGTCATAATATATTATGACAAAAAAGTCATATTTACAAAAAGTCATAATTTGAAAAAAACTCAGTTTTACAAAAAGAAATTCATTATTTTAAAAGAAAACATCATTTTATACGAGATAAAAGTCATGATTTATTATGATTGAACAAAAATCATACATTTACAAAAGAAGTCATAACTTTAAAAGAAAAAGGCATCATTCAAGAATGAAGTCATTATTGATTATGAGCAACAAAAATCATCATTTAAAAAAAAGTCATATTAAAAAGAAGTCAAAATTTGAAAAAAAAATTCCCAAATTTTACGAGAAAAAAGTAACCCTAACCCTAACCCTAACCCTAACCCTAAAGACCCACAAGTTGCAGGAATATTTGAGGCAAACATAGGAGGGAAATTTGCAACACTTAACTTAGTACAAGACATAGACTCACTGACAGATAACATGGAGAAAGCAATCATAGAATCAGCAACTGAAGTACTAGGGAAGGACAGGAAGAAAAACAAACCATGGATCACTGATGACATCCTAGACCAATGTGACCTCAGAAGGGCCCTCAAAAAGACAAAGAAGGATGACCCAGAGGCAGCAAAGCAGCATACCTCTGTGAACAGAAACATCAGGAAGATGACGAGGGAAGCAAAAGAAAAGTGGATCACAGAACAATGTGAAAGCATAGATGCAGGGATACGGCAGGGCAACAGTAAAGCAGCCTACGCTACGCTGAAGAAACTGACAAGGACACAACAACCAGTAATAGAAGACAAGCATGGATCTCTACTAACAGAGAAAGCAGAAATAACACAACGGTGGACAGAGTATTGCCAGGAACTATACAACTATACAATATCACCAGACCCCACCATACTAACCAATGCTATGAAGCCTAGTGGCGAATGCGAGGATGCACCAATACTGCAAGCTGAAGTAGAGGAGGCAGTAAAGAGCCTAAAAATCGGCAAATCACCAGGCATCGAGAACGTCCCAGCAGAGCTTTGGAAGCATGGGGGGCGAAGCATTATAATAGCACTGACACACATCTGCCAAAAGATTTGGGAAACCAAGCAGTGGCCCCAAAAATGGACCCAATCTCTGATTATCCCTCTCCCTAAGAAAGGGAATTCAAGGCAGTGCCAAAATTACAGAACCATCAGCCTCATCTGTCACGCTAGCAAAGTAATGCTGCGGATAATCCTGAACAGACTGAGGAACAAGGCAGAGGAATTCCTTTCCGAGGAACAGGCTGGATTCAGACCAAAACGGAGCACCACCGAACAGATCTTCAACGTCAGACTACTGATTGAGAAGCACCTTCAGCACCAGCACAACTTATACCACAACTTCATTGACTTTAAAAAAGCCTTTGACCGTGTCTGGCATGAAGGACTATGGCAGGTTCTCAGAAATGACAACTTCAACAATAATCTCATTCAGGTCATCCAAGCACTTTATACAGACTCAAGCAGTGCACTTCTCATCAGCAACAGCAAAGGAGAACCTTTTAAAACATCTATTGGTGTCTCCTCTCCCCTGTCCTATTTAATGTCTTCCTGGAGAACATCATGGAAAAAGCACTCCAAGAATTCCACACCTCCGTTACCATCGAAGGAAGACCCGTCTCCAACCTTCGCTTCGCGGATGACATTGACCTTATGGGAAAAAGTGAGGCGGAACTCCAGGAACTGACCACCAGACTGGAGGAGGCTGTGAGAGCTTATGGAATGGAGATAAGTGCAGAGAAGAGCAAGATCCTGGTCAACAGTCACAATCACTTACCACCACCGAACATCACATTGAATGGACAAACCCTGGAGGAAGTAAAGGACTTTAAAGGCCTACTGAAATGATTTTTTAAAATTTAAACGGGAACAGCAGATCCATTCTACGTGTCATACTTGATCATTTCGCGATATTGCCATATTTTTGCTGAAAGGATTTAGTAGAGAAAATCGACGATAAAGTTCGCAACTTTTGCTCGCTGATAAAAAAAAAGCCTTGCCTGTAGCGGAAGTAGCGTGACGTCACAGGAGCTAGTATTCCTCACAATTCCCCGTTGTTTACAATGGAGCGAGAGAGATTTGGACCGAGAAAGTGATGATTACCCCATTAATTTGAGCGAGGATGAAAGATTCGTAGATGAGGAACGTTACAGTGAAGGACTTGAGAGGCAGTGATGGACGTATCTTTTTTCGCTCTGACCGTAACTTAGGTACAAGCTGGCTCATTGGATTCCACACTCTCTCCTTTTTCTATTGTGGATCACGGATTTGTATGTTAAACCACCTGGGATACTATATCCTCTTGAAAATGAGAGTCGAGCACGCCAAATGGACATTCAGTACCTTTTATCTCCACGACAATACATCGGCGAAATGCTTTAGCTACGAGCTAACGTGATAGCATCGTGCTTTAACTGCATATAGAAACAAAAAAATAAACCCCTGACTGGAAGGATAGATAGAAAATCAACAATACTATTAAACCGTGGACATGTAAATACACGGTTAATGCTTTCCAGGCTGGCGAAGGTTAACAATGCTGTTGCTAACGACGCCATTGAAGCTAACTTAGCAACTTAGCAACGGGACCTCACAGAGCTATGCTAAAAACATTAGCTCTCCACCTACGCCAGCCAGCCCTCATCTACTCATCAACACCCGTGCTCACCTGCGTTCTAGCGATCGGCAGAAGGACGAAGGGCTTCACCCGATGCGTTTGGCGGCCCGGAGACGTAGGAAGTCAAGGTGAGGTTGGCGGCTAGCGCGGCTAGCGCGGCTAGCGCGGCTAGCGCGGCTAGCGCTCCAACAAAGTCCTCCTGGTTGTGTTGCTGTAGTCCGCTGCTAATACACCGATCCCACCTACAACTGTCTTCTTTGCAGCCTTCATTGTTCATTAAACAAATTGCAAAAGATGTCCAGAATACTGTGGAATTATGAAATGAAAACAGAGCTTTTTGTATAGGATTCTACGGGGTACCATAACTTCCGTTACTCTGACTTCGTCACGCGCATACGTCATCATACCGCGACGTTTCAGCCGGATATTTCCCGGGAAGTTTTAAATGTCACTTTATAAGTTAACCCGGCCGTATTGGCATGTGTTGCAATGTTAAGATTTCATCATTGATATATAAACTATCAGACTGCGTGGTCGCTAGTAGTGGCTTTCAGTAGGCCTTTAAGTACCTCGGGTCCTTTGTGAGTGAAGATGGCAGCTCCACAAAAGAGATCAGAGCACGAATCGGCATAGCAACATCAGCCATGACAAGACTGACCAGTATCTGGAAAAGCAATACCATCAGCTTCCAGGTGAAGGTCAGACTCTATAAGTCACTTGTTCTTTCCACCCTACTCTATGGTTGTGAGAGCTGGACGCTCACAGCGGACACTGAGCGCAGGATACAGTCCTTTGAAAGCAAGTCTTACAGAAGAATGCTACATATATCATACAGTGAACACCGGGAAAATGATTATGTTCGACATTTAGTTACCACCCATGCTGGCGAACAGGAACCTCTACTCTCAACAGTTAAACGTCGCAAGCTGACCTGGTTTGGTCATGTCACAATGCACACCTCCCTGTCAAAGTAGAGGGGAAGCGGAGACGAGGCAGGCAGAGAAAGTCCTGGATGGACAACATGAAAGAATGGACTGGCT
>NC_084751.1:5225303-5255303 GCF_033978785.1 Entelurus aequoreus
TGTCCTCAACAACATCAACACAACAACTTCCTGTTGTGGACAACATGAACACAACAACTTCCTGTTGTGGACAACATGAACACAACAACTTCCTGTCCTCAACAACATGAACACAACAACTTCCTGTCCTCAACAACATCAACACAACAACTTCCTGTTGTGGACAACATGAACACAACAACTTCCTGTCCTCAACAACATCAACACAACAACTTCCTGTGGTGGACAACATCAACACAACAACTTCCTGTGGTGGACAACATCAAGACAACAACTTCCTGTGGTGGACAACATCAACACAACAACTTCCTGTGGTGGACAACATCAAGACAACAACTTCCTGTGGTGGACAACATTAAGACAACAACTTCCTGTGGTGGACAACATCAAGACAACAACTTCCTGTGGTGGACAACATCAACACAACAACTTCCTGTGGTGGACAACATCAACACAACAACTTCCTGTGGTGGACAACATCAACACAACAACTTCCTGTGGTGGACAACATGAACACAACAACTTCCTGTGGTGGACAACATCAACACAACAACTTCCTGTCCTCAACAACATCAACACAACAACTTCCTGTGGTGGACAACATGAACACAACAACTTCCTGTCCTCAACAACATCAACACAACAACTTCCTGTGGTGGACAACATCAACACAACAACTTCCTGTGGTGGACAACATCAACACAACAACTTCCTGTCCTCAACAACATCAACACAACAACTTCCTGTCCTCAACAACATCAACACAACAACTTCCTGTTGTGGACAACATGAACACAACAACTTCCTGTCCTCAACAACATGAACACAACAACTTCCTGTCCTCAACAACATCAACACAACAACTTCCTGTTGTGGACAACATGAACACAACAACTTCCTGTCCTCAACAACATCAACACAACAACTTCCTGTGGTGGACAACATCAACACAACAACTTCCTGTGGTGGACAACATCAAGACAACAACTTCCTGTGGTGGACAACATGAAGACAACAACTTCCTGTGGTGGACAACATCAACACAACAACTTCCTGTGGTGGACAACATCAACACAACAACTTCCTGTGGTGGATGTGCAGATGACCACACAAGGAAATGGCGTCACCTTGCTGCACGAAGGCGCCGTAGACGACCCAGATGGCGCTCTGGAGAGAACCGGAGTCCACGGCGTCGGTGGGCGTTCCCGGCGGGGCGTGGCGTGCGGACGAGGAGCGCAGCGCCTGCAGCCGGTTGAGCAGGAAGATGAGCACGCCCACCACGGGGATGGCGGCGGCGATGCAGGCCCACACGGCGAGGTCAAAGGGCACAAAGAGTGAGAAGATGTTGATCTTCTCCTCAGGCTTCCTCAGCAGGATGCCCACGCTGTAGTCCAGGTAGCGCTTGCTGAAGTCCACCACGTTCTCACGCTGCGGCGTGATGGTGATGGCCGACACCGCCAGGTCGGCTCTCTGGAAGGGGGGGGGGGGGGTGGGGGGGACACATGTCAGCCAATCGCAGGCCAGTATTTGAGGTGACGTTCTACCTTGTTGATGAGGTCACCGATCATCCCGTTCCAAGAACCATTAGGGAGCTGAGACCCATATTTACTGTCAGACACCTGCAGGAACATCAAACATTATCAACATGACCTCATGTCTACATTATTAAACAACATCTGACATGATGTCATATTTACATTATTTAAATATCATCTGACATGATGTCATATTTAGATTATTAAATATCATCTGACATGATGTCATATTTAGATCATTAAATAACATCTGACATGATGTCATATTTACATTATTTAAATATCATCTGACATGATGTCATATTTACATTATTTAAATATCATTTGACATGATGTCATATTTACATTATTTAATTAACATCTGACATGATGTCATATTTAGATTATTAAATAACATCTGACATGATGTCATATTTACATTATTTAAATAACATCTGACATGATGTCATATTTACATTATTTAAATATCATCTGACATGATGTCATATTTAGATTATTAAACAACATCTGACATGATGTCATATTTACATTATTTAAATATCATTTGACATGATGTCATATTTACATTATTTAAATAACATCTGACATGATGTCATATTTAGATTATTAAATAACATCTGACATGATGTCATATTTAGATTATTAAATAACATCTGACATGATGTCATATTTAGATTATTAAATAACATCTGACATGATGTCATATTAAGATCATTAAATATCATCTGACATGATGTCATATTTACATTATTTAAATATCATTTGACATGATGTCATATTTACATTATTTAAATAACATCTGACATGATGTCATATTTAGATCATTAAATAACATCTGACATGCTGTCATATTTACATTATTAAATAACATCTGACATGATGTCATATTTACATTATTTAAATAACATCTGACATGATGTCATATTTAGATTATTAAACAACATCTGACATGATGTCATATTTACATTATTAAACAACATCTGACATGATGTCACCTGGTAGATGATTGAATATGATGTGACATGATGTCACCTGGTAGATGATTGAATATGATGTGACATGATGTCACCTGGTAGATGATTAAATATGACGTGACATGATGTCACCTGGTAGATGATTAAATATGATGTGACATGATGTCACCTGGTAGATGATTGAATATGATGTGACATGATGTCACCTGGTAGATGATTAAATATGACGTGACATGATGTCACCTGGTAGATGTCGTATTTGAAGCCCAGGATCTTGGCCAAGGCGTCCAGAACGTCGATGGAGAAGCCTTTGTACCTTTTGGGCTGACCCAGAATGTTCTCAGCCACCATGACGAAGGGATCCTCCTGCCAGGTTGACAGAGTACAAGTAAAGATGACACCTGAGCAAGCTAAGCTCCTTAACACACAGCTACACTTTTTTTAGTGATGTTACAGTTGTGTTACAGTTATGTTAC
The DNA here is from genome assembly GCF_033978785.1 of Entelurus aequoreus. Classification (NCBI taxonomy): domain Eukaryota; kingdom Metazoa; phylum Chordata; class Actinopteri; order Syngnathiformes; family Syngnathidae; genus Entelurus; species Entelurus aequoreus. The sequence continues at coordinate 5,228,289 of NC_084751.1, forward strand.
AGTAATGTTACAGTTGTGTTACAGTTATGTTACAGTATTGTTACAGTTGTGTTACAGTTATGTTACAGTTAAGTTACATTTATGTTACAGTAATGTTACAGTATTGTTACAGTATTGTTACAGTTATGTTACAGTAATGTTACAGTAATGTTACAGTTATGTTACAGTTATGTTACAGTTATGTTACAGTAATGTTACAGTTGTGTTACAGTTATGTTACAGTTATGTTACAGTAATGTTACAGTAATGTTACAGTATTGTTACATTTATGTTACAGTAATGTTACAGTAATGTTACAGTTATGTTACAGTTGTGTTACAGTTATGTTACAGTTATGTTACAGTAATGTTACAGTATTGTTACAGTTATGTTACAGTAATGTTACAGTAATGTTACAGTTATGTTACAGTTGTGTTACAGTTATGTTACATTAATGTTACAGTTATGTTACAGTAATGTTACAGTATTGTTACATTCATGTTACAGTAATGTTACAGTAATGTTACAGTTGTGTTACAGTTATGTTACAGTTAAGTTACATTTATGTTACAGTTGTGTTACAGTTATGTTACAGTTATGTTACAGTAATGTTACATTTATGTTACAGTTATGTTACAGTTATGTTACAGTTGTGTTACAGTTATGTTACAGTTATGTTACATTTATGTTACAGTAATGTTACAGTAATGTTACAGTTATGTTACAGTTATGTTACAGTTATGTTACATTTATGTTACAGTAATGTTACAGTATTGTTACAGTTATGTTACAGTATTGTTACAGTTGTGTTACATTTATGTTACATTTATGTTACATTTATGTTACAGTTGTGTTACAGTAACGTTACAGTTATGTCACAGTTAAGTTACATTTATGCTAGAGTTATGTTACAGCTATGCTAGTGTTTATACAGTCATGTTACACATGTGTTAGTTCTGTTACAGCCATGGCATAGTTATGTTATAGTTATGTTACAGCTAAGTTGAAGTTATGTTATAGTTAAGCTACAGTTTTGCTACAGCTGTGTTAGTTGTGTTACAGTTGTGTTAGTTATGTTACAGTTGTGTTAGTTATGTTACAGTTGTGGCATATTTATGTTATAGTCATGTTACAGCTAAGTTAAAGTTGTGTTACAGTTAAGCTACAGTTATGTTACAGTTTTGTTACAGCTGTGTTAGTTATGTTATGGTTGTGTTACAGTTAGGGATGATGTTTGAAACCGGTTCTCCTGGTTGTTCGATAAGAAAAGAACCGATTCCATGGACTCGAATCCCTTTTTGAGAACCGGTTCCCGTTATCGAGGCCACTGTAGTAAAGAAAAAGAGTTGGTTCTTTATTCGAATCCCTGGGAACGAATCCCTTCCCACAGGAAATGCCCTGTGGGACGGCAATGTTATGCCCATTTGATTGTAGACTCTTACTGACATCTTGTGGCGATATGAAAATACTATGCGTCATTAGTTTGGGCACTTCCGGGTTGGCGACATCAGTTAAGTTCATGAGACAATTGAGAAGTAGACAAGTTGTGTTAGCTCTTACAAGCCTTGGAAAATATAAGTCTGTAATTAAACTGTTTAACTTGTTTATGTAACTCAAAATTAAAGTGGCAAGTGGTTAAGTTTGATACTAAGATGTTTATTGAAAAACGATTTTTGTGCACTGCTTCAATGGATGTTTTGAGGACTTAAATTGGCTGCCAGTCGTGTATTTCCACCATCAAAATAGTTTCAACACTCAGAAGTATTTGTTTGATGATAGTACTGTATATTTGTGTGAAGCTAATATTTACATATTGTGTATTACCTTTCAGTATGTTCATTGAATCACATAGCTTATACATTTATCATTGTGTGTATTTCAGTTGAAAGAAAATTAAAAAATAACAGTCCAGTGCGAGACAAAAGTAAAGATAGGAAAAGACAAAGCAAGATCAACAACAATAAAGAGCCTAAATGGATTAATCTGCTTTGGAAGTTTATTAGACGTCTTGGATTGTTTGTTTGCTGTCTGTCTGTGTGTGTAGTTAGTATGTTCCAATAGCAGCAGAAGTGCACTTTTTGGAGAGCTGTATTATTTTCAGTTTTGTGCCCAAGGGACTGATTATTATTTATACACCTATAGTGATCACAGAGACAGGGGTTTTTTGTGTTACTGTATATATTTGTTTTTCTGAAAAATCCCACTTAATATACTTTGGGTAACAACAGTCAATATTGTTTTTTTTTGGTTTTTTTAGGGGGGTAACAGTCAATATTTATTTATTTATTTATTTATTTATTTATTTTTTCTTATAAAATAAAAGTGAGCTTTTGTTAAACCAAATATTGTGTGTTTTTTTCCATATACAACAACCTATCTGGATTCGATAAGAGAATCGATAAGGAATCGGTTCGATAAGAGGATTCGATAATGGGCTCGGACTCGATAATTTCTTATCAAACATCATCCCTCGTTACAGTTGTGTTAACGTTGTGTAAGTCAGGTTACAATTATGTTACAATTGTATTATTTATGTTAAAGTAGGTATGTTACAGGTATGTTACAGGTATGTTAGTTATGTTACAGGTATTTAGTTATGTCACAACTGTGTTTACAGGTATGTTACAGGTATGTTAGTTATGTTACAGGTATGTTACAGGTATGTTAGTTGTGTTACAGGTATGTTACAGGTATGTTAGTTATGTTACAGGTATGTTACAGGTATGTTAGGTATGTTACAGGTATGTTAGTTATGTTACAGGTATGTTACAGGTATGTTAGTTATGTTACAAGTATGTTAGTTATGTTACAGTTGTGTTACAAGTATGTTAGCTATGTTACAATTGTGTTACAAGTATGTTAGTTATGTTACAGTTGTGTTACAAGTATGTTAGTTATGTTACAGTTGTGTTACAAGTATGTTAGTTATGTTACAGGTATGTTACAAGTATGTTAGTTATGTTACAGGTATGTTACAGGTATGTTAGTTGTGTTACAGGTATGTTACAGGTATGTTAGTTATGTTACAGGTATGTTACAGGTATGTTAGTTATGTTACAAGTATGTTAGTTATGTTACAGTTGTGTTACAAGTATGTTAGCTATGTTACAATTGTGTTACAAGTATGTTAGTTATGTTACAGTTGTGTTACAAGTATGTTAGTTATGTTACAGTTGTGTTACAAGTATGTCAGTTATGTTACAGTTGTGTTACAAGTATGTTAGTTATGTTACAGTTGTGTTACAAGTATGTTAGTTATGTTACAGGTATGTTACAGGTATGTTAGTTATGTTACAGGTATGTTACAGGTATGTTAGTTGTGTTACAGGTATGTTACAGGTATGTTAGTTATGTTACAGGTATGTTACAGGTATGTTAGTTGTGTTACAGGTATGTTACAGGTATGTTAGTTGTGTTACAGGTATGTTAGTTATGTTACAGGTATGTTACAGGTATGTTAGTTATGTTACAAGTATGTTAGTTATGTTACAGTTGTGTTACAAGTATGTTAGCTATGTTACAATTGTGTTACAGGTATGTTAGTTATGTTACAGTTGTGTTACAAGTATGTTAGTTATGTTACAGTTGTGTTACAAGTATGTTAGTTATGTTACAGTTGTGTTAAAAGTATGTTAGTTATGTTACAGTTGTGTTACAAGTATGTTAGCTATGTTACAGTTGTGTTACAAGTATGTTAGTTATGTTACAGTTGTGTTACAAGTATGTTAGTTATGTTACAGTTGTGTTACAAGTATGTTAGTTATGTTACAGTTGTGTTACAAGTATGTTAGTTATGTTACATTTGTGTTACAAGTATGTTAGTTATGTTACAGTTGTGTTACAAGTATGTTAGCTATGTTACAATTGTGTTACAGTTACTTGTCCAAGGTGTACCCTGCCTTTCGCCTGAATGCAGCTAAGATAGGCTTCAGCCACGCCCGCAACCCCGAGAGGGACAAGCGGTAGAAAATGGATGGATGGATGCTGTGTTACAGTTGTGTTACAGTTGTGTTAGTTATGTTACAGCTGTGCTACGTTCACATTGTGACAAGCAAGAAGATGTTGTCGTACCAACAAAGTCACCACTTTCAGCGTCACTCCCTGCATGCCGTTCTCAATGCGACTCTCCTTCAGGCTTCCATTCAGACCATGGACCGCGTCCCACGTGGCCATCTGCAAAAACCAGGAGACAGGACAGGTCAACCACCCACACACACACACACACACACACACACACACACACACACACACACACACACACACACACACACGCACACACACACACACACACACACACACACACATATTTTTATTTGTTTTTACGACACCTAGCGGTCTCAATAAATTATGAAATTAAGCTTAAGCGCAGTAAGTTGAATGATGCAGACACGTTTGTTACTGGATACTTTCTAATACGCTTCTGCCTTGGAGACTTTGTATGTGTAAGTAATATGCAACTATAATTATTGTGCTTGTATCGCACATGATATCACACGCAAGTATACACGCTGCATGATTGCTTGTATCGCACATGATATCACACACAAGTAAACACGCTGCAGGACTGCCTGTATCGCACATGATATCACACACAAGTTAACACTCTGCAGGAATACTTGTATTGCACATGATATCACACACAAGTAAACATGCCGCAGGACTGCTTGTATCGCACACGATATCACACACAAGTAAACACTCTGCAGGACTGCTTGTACAGCACATGATATCACACACAAGTAAACACGCTGCAGGACGGCTTGTTTCGCACATGATATCACACGCAAGTTAACACTGCAGGAATACTTGTATTGCACATGATATCACACACAAGTAAACATGCCGCAGGACTGCTTGTATCGCACATGATATCACACACAAGTAAACACTCTGCAGGACTACTTGTATTGCACAAGATATCACACACAAGTAACATGCCGCAGGACTGCTTGTATCGCACATGATATCACACACAAGAAAGCACACTGTAGGACTGCTTGTATTGCACATGGTATCACACACAAGTAAAGACGCTGCAGGACTGCTTGTATCGCACATGATATCACAAACAAGTAAACGCTCTGCAGGACTACTAGTATCGCACATTATATCACACACAAGTAAACATGCCGCAGGACTGCTTGTATCGCACATGATATCACACACAAGTAAACACACCGCAGGACTGCTTGTATCTCACATGGTATCACACACACAAGTAAACACTCTTCAGAACTGCTTGTATCGCACATGATATCACACACAAGTAGACACGCTGCAGGACTGCTTGTATCGCACATGATATCACACACAAGTTAACCCTTTGCAGGACTGCTTGTATTGCACATGATATCATACACAAGTAAACACTCTGCAGGACTACTTGTATTGCACATGATATCACACACAAGAAAGCATGCCGCAGGACTGCTTGTATCCTGCATGATATCACACACCAGAAAGCACGCTGCAGGACTGCTTGTATTGCACATGATATCACACACAAGTAAACACGCCGCAGGACTGCTTGTATCGCACATGATATCACACACAAGTAAACACGCCGCAGGACTACTTGTATCGCACATGATATCACACACAAGTAAAGACGCTGCAGGACTGCTTGTATCGCACATGATATCACACACAAGTAAACACTCTGCAGGACTGCTTGTATCGCACATGATATCCCACATTTGACATGCGAGCTGACATCATCTCATGCGTGTGTGTGTCGATGAATGATTGACGGGTTACACCTGCAACAGCTGGCCTCCACAACACAGTAACATTTTGTCAGCAGGGGGCGGAGCTTAAAAGAGGCGGAGCCAGCAAAGGTGTCACGTTTGTGTGACCACCAGCAGCTGCTTCACGTCTCACTACGCACCCGCGGGCGCATTCATGCCTGATGGTGTGTGTCAGCCTGATACACAGCATCCCTGTTGCCATGGAGACCAGCTCGGACACACACACACACACACACACACACACACACACACACACACACACACACACACACACACACACACACACACACACACACACACACACACACACACACACACACACACACACACACACACACACACACGTCTGACTCATCAGGCGTCCCACGTCAAGTCCCGTGATTACCATTACTCGCCATCTTGGCGCACAAACAAGGTGCCTTCATTAGCGTGCGGTGATCAGGCCCCTCCCCCCCCGCCATGTGACAGCCTTCATTAAGCACAGCGCCGTAATGAGGCCATCTTGGCTGGCAGTAATTGGAAGGAAAGACATTAAATGTACATTTATGTAGGAGTGTTTGTTCACAATGAATACCAACAAACAACAACATGATTTATGTGCAATATTTCAGTACCAAGCAGCCATTATTCACGTGTTGTTAGCATTCACGGAAGTAATGATTCGTGGAACATCTTCATGGACAACATCAACATAAAGGGAAAGCTGAGTATACAAGCACACATCACCAAAGGTGAACGTGGTGTGACGCAAACAAAGGCAGGAATAAACAGCACTCTGATTAGTGAGCGGGAGCAGGTGAGATACACCTGGGACGGTATAGCTCGGTTGGTAGAGCGGCCGTGCCAGCAACTTGAGGGTTGCAGGTTCGATCCCCGCTTCCGCCATCCTAGTCACTGCCGTTGTGTCCTTGGGCAAGACACTTTACCCACCTGCTCCCAGTGCCACCCACACTGGTTTAAATGTAACTTAGATATTGGGTTTCACAATGTAAAGCGCTTTGAGTCACTTGAGAAAAAGCGCTATATAAATGTAATTCACTTCACTTCACTTCACACCACCACTAACCACAGGTAGTGAGATACACCACCACTAACCACAGGTAGTGAGATACACCACCACTAACCACAGGTAGTGAGATACACCACCACTAGCCACAGGTAGTGAGATACACCACCACTAACCACAGGTAGGACAAAATAATCAGCATCCATGGCAACAAGGAACACAAAAGAGGGGCGCTGAAGAATCCTAAACTTCAAGAAAACATGAACTGGTAGAGCAGAGGGAGGTCCAAGTGTACCCGAATCCAGTACCGCCACGAGTCATGTGGCGGCAGTGAGTTGAACGTGGCCACGACTGGCGAGGCGGTACACGACTGGCGAGGCGGTACACTACTGGCGAGGCGGTACACGACTGGCGAGGCGGTCCACTACTGGCGAGGCGGTACACGACTGGCGAGGCGGTACACGACTGGCGAGGCGGTCCACTACTGGCGAGGCGGTACACTACTGGCGAGGCGGTACACGACTGGCGAGGCGGTACACGACTGGCGAGGCGGTACACGACTGGCGAGGCGGTCCACTACTGGCGAGGCGGTACACTACTGGCGAGGCGGTCCACTACTGGCGAGGCGGTACACTACAAGCGAGGCGGTACACTACTGGCGAGGCGGTACACGACTGGCGAGGCGGTACACTACTGGCGAGGCGGTACACGACTGGCGAGGCGGTACACGACTGGCGAGGCGGTCCACTACTGGCGAGGCGGTACACTACAAGCGAGGCGGTACACTACTGGCGAGGCGGTACACGACTGGCGAGGCGGTACACGACTGGCGAGGCGGTACACGACTGGCGAGGCGGTACACTACTGGCGAGGCGGTCCACGACTGGCGAGGCGGTACACTACTGGCGAGGCGGTACACGACTGGCGAGGCGGTACACTACGGAACGGCCAAATTTGTGGCCGATGAGGAGGCGGACATGAGCGGCACCAGGACCTTAGCAGCCGTAGAGTTCTACCCCCGAGTCCTGGTCCTGGTCCATGACCTAGTCAGTGGCCTAGTGGTTACAGAGTGTCCGCCCTGAGATGGGTAGGTTGTGAGTTCAAACCCCGCTGCCGTTACAGCGCCACCTGTCGAACCTGACAGTGGTTACAGCACCGCCTGCCGCACCTGAAGCTGGTTACAGCACCACCTGACAGTGGTTACAGCGCCACCTGTCGAACCTGACAGTGGTTACAGCACCACCTGCCGCACCTGAAGCTGGTTACAGCACCACCTGACAGTGGTTACAGCGCCACCTGTCGAACCTGACAGTGGTTACAGCACCGCCTGCCGCACCTGAAGCTGGTTACAGCACCACCTGACAGTGGTTACAGCACCACCTGCCGCACCTGAAGCTGGTTACAGCACCACCTGCCGCACCTGACAGTGGTTACAGCGCCACCTGACGGTGGTTACAGCGCCACCTGCCGCACCTGACGGTGGCTACAGCGCCACCTGACGGTGGTTACAGCGCCACCTGCCGCACCTGAAAGTGGTTACAGCGCCACCTGACAGTGGTTACAGCGCCACCTGCCACACCTCACGGTGGTTACAGCGCCACCTGCCGCACCTGACGGTGGTTAAAGCACCACCTTACGGTGGTTATAGCACCACCTGACGGTGGTTACAGCGCCACCTGCCGCACCTGACAGTGGTTATAGCACCACCTGACGGTGGTTATAGCACCACCTGCCAGTGGTTACAGCGCCACCTGCCGCACCTGACGGTGGTTATAGCACCACCTGCCAGTGGTTACAGCGCCACCTGCCGCACCTGACAGTGGTTATAGCACCACCTGACAGTGGTTACAGTGCCACCTGCCGCACCTGACGGTGGTTATAGCGCCACCTGACGGTGGTTACAGCGCCACCTGCCGCACCTGACGGTGGTTACAGCACCACCTGCCGCACCTGACGGTGGTTATAGCACCACCTGCCGCACCTGACGGTGGTTATAGCACCACCTGCCGCACCTGCCGCACCTGACGGTGGTTATAGCACCACCTGCCGCACCTGACGGTGGTTATAGCACCACCTGACGGTGGTTACAGCGCCACCTGCCGCACCTGACAGTGGTTATAGCACCACCTGCCGCACCTGACGGTGGTTATAGCACCACCTGACGGGGGTTACAGCGCCACCTGCCGCACCTGACAGTGGTTATAGCACCACCTGCCGCACCTGACGGTGGTTATAGCACCACCTGCCGCACCTGACGGTGGTTATAGCACCACCTGCTGCACCTGACGGTGGTTATAGCACCACCTGACGGTGGTTACAGCGCCACCTGCCGCACCTGACAGTGGTTATAGCACCACCTGCCGCACCTGACGGTGGTTACAGCACCACCTGACGGTGGTTACAGCGCCACCTGCCAGTGGTTATAGCACCACCTGATGGTGGTTACAGCGCCACCTGCCGCACCTGACGGTGGTTATAGCACCACCTGATGGTGGTTACAGCACCACCTGCCGCACCTGACGGTGGTTACAGCACCACCTGATGGTGGTTATAGCACCACCTGCCGCACCTGACGGTGGTTACAGCACCACCTGACAGTGGTTATAGCACCACCTGCCGCACCTGACGGTGGTTATAGCACCACCTGCCGCACCTGACGGTGGTTATAGCGCCACCTGACGGTGGTTACAGCGCCACCTGCCGCACCTGACAGTGGTTATAGCACCACCTGCCGCACCTAACGGTGGTTACAGCACCACCTGACGGTGGTTACAGCGCCACCTGCCAGTGGTTATAGCACCACCTGATGGTGGTTACAGCGCCACCTGCCGCACCTGATGGTGGTTATAGCACCACCTGATGGTGGTTATAGCACAACCTGCCGCACCTGACGGTGGTTATAGCACCACCTGATGGTGGTTACAGCACCACCTGCCGCACCTGACGGTGGTTATAGCACCACCTGATGGTGGTTACAGCGCCACCTGCCGCACCTGACGGTGGTTATAGCACCACCTGACGGTGGTTATAGCACCACCTGATGGTGGTTATAGCACCACCTGCCGCACATGTCTTTTGATGACTTTTACTCTTGGATGCTTTTAGACTTAGAGGAAGTGAGTAAATAAAAGTCCGTAGAAAAAAGCTGACACTGCGTTCTCGTCTTCACAGCTCGAGTCTCGACGTTCCGCTCACTTCCCCGAGGACTCGAACACGAGGAATAAATCTGCAGTGCGCTCATGCATTATTCCTCCTCCTCACTCCTCCGCTTTTGCTCAAATGTCAGGCCTGTTTTTCCTCCCTGCTCCTGACATCCAAAAGGCTACGGCGGCGTCGACTCGTCTCCGGTGTCGGTGCGGACAAATGCCAGCGTGCTCGCCTGCTGCGCCCCGTGTCCGCCGCGGTCACGTGACGCCACGCCGCCCAAGCGCTCCTCTTTGTCGCAGGGACTAATTGGACGTCTGTCATTGGACAGAAAGTCTGCACCTTATGATTATTATTCACAGAGATGAGCAAGCTTTGACTTTCTAAAGAAGCAAATTGTTGTTAACCACCTCAGGGACTTGAAATTAGTGGCGCCCGAGGCTCATTTTCATTCTCCGACGCCACTAATGGATTCATTTGAGAACAATGCGGCGTCCCCATTATGGACACTTCTTCCCCGTCTGGACTACATGGAGGTAGAGGCTCTTCACGCTGCTGCAGCACACCAGGGACCATTTTATTGTGAAGGGGCAAACTTATTCATTACGCAACAAAGACGAGAGGATTTTATTGTGAAGGTGCACACTTCTTCATTACGCAACAAAGACGAGATGATTTTATTGTGAAGGTGCACACTTCTTCATTACGCAACAAAGACGAGATGATTTTATTGTGAAGGTGCACACTTCTTCATTACGCAACAAAGACGAGATGATTTTATTGTGAAGGTGCACACTTCTTCATTACGCAACAAAGACAAGATGATTTTATTGTGAAGGTGCACACTTCTTCATTACGCAACAAAGATGAGATGATTTTATTGTGAAAGGGCAAACTTCATTACGTATCAAAGATGAGATGATTTTATTGTGAAGGCGCAAACTTCTTTATTACATACCAAAGATGAGATACTTTTATTGTGAAGGGGCAAACTTCTTCATTACGCAACAAAGACGAGATGATTTTATTGTGAAGGCGCAAATTTCTTTATTACATACCAAAGATGAGATGATTTTATTGTGAAGATTTAAACTTCCTCATTACGCAACAAATATGAGATTATTTTATTGTGAAGGCGCAAACTTCTTTATTGCATACCAAGGATGAGATGATTTTATTGTGAAGGTGCACACTTCTTCATTACACAACAAAGACGAGATGATTTTATTGTGAAGGTGCACACTTCTTCATTATGCAACAAAGACGAGATGATTTTATTGTGAAAGGGCAACCTTCTTCTTTACGCACCAAAGATGAGATGATTTTATTGTGAAAGGGCAAACTTCATTACGTACCAAAGATGAGATGATTTTATTGTGAAGATTTAAACTTCCTCATTACGCAACAAATATGAGATGATTTTATTGTGAAGGCGCAAACTTCTTTATTGCATACCAAAGATGAGATGATTTTATTGCGAAGGTTTAAACTTCCTCATTACGCAACAAAGATGAGATGATTTTATTGTGAAAGTGCAAACTTCTCTATTACACACCAAAGAAGAGATAATGTTATTGTGAAGGTTTAAACTTCCTCATTACGCAACAAATATGAGTTGATTTTATTGTGAAGGTGCGAACTTCTTCAATACGCACTAAAGATGAGAGGATTTTATTGTGAAGGTTTAAACTTCGTCCTTACGCAACAAAGATGAGTTGATTTCATTGTGGAGGTGCAAACGTCTTCACTACGCACGGAAAATTAGAGGATTTTATTTTGAAGGCGCAAACTTCTTTGTCTTTAATTAACTATTAAATTAATAATTATATTTCAATATTGACATGACGAATCATAACGCTTCATGCTTCTTTCTCCTTCTATCAGCGGGCTAATGGAGGGGGGGGGGCTTTATTACTAGTGTGTGTGTGTGTGTGTGTGCGTGCGTGTGTGTGTGTGTGTGTGTGTGTGTGTGTGTGTGTGTGTGTGTGTGTGTGTGTGTGTGTGTGTGTGTGTGTGTGTGTGTGTTCTTAACATGGTCATTATGAAACACAGAGGGAGTCATAATTCAGAGAGGGCACATGATTAAATCTTCATTACTGCAGCAGTACATTGTGTGTGTGTGTGTGTGTGTGTGTGTGTGTGTGTGTGTGTGTGTGTGTGTGTGTGTGTGTGTGTGTGTGTGTGTGTGTGTGTGTGTGTGTGTGTGTGTGTGTGTGTGTGTGTGCGTGCGTGCGTGCGTGCGTGTGTGTGAATAGAATAATGACTGCAGTGGTAGTTAATAATAGTACTAAAGCCTGCAGTGTTCATGCCAGACCACTAGTTGGTGCTGTGGACTCAGACAACGTGTGATGGATGGATCACGGTCGCCATGGCAACAAGTTGCTACTCGGTCGGATGGAAAAAGAACAGCGTGAAAGCGAGGAAGTAGAAGAAGTGTGGTGGTGTTGTTTCTGTGGGTGACAAAAGTGCAAACTCACCCTCTTGTAGTCCTTGCCGAAGGTCTCGCTGAAACTGGATCCCAGGATCTCAAAGTGGACGTGAGAGTTGGCACCGCTGTCCTTGAAGTCCATAGTCCCTGTCAGACCTGTGATGTTGCCCTGGACACAGTTACACTTCTCTTAAAGTCCATAGTCCCTGTCAGACCTGTGATGTTGCCCTGGACACAGTCACACTTCTCTTAAAGTCCATAGTCCCTGTCAGACCTGTGATGTTGCCCTGGACACAGTCACACTTCTCTTAAAGTCCATAGTCCCTGTCAGACCTGTGATGTTGCCCTGGACACAGTTACACTTCTCTTAAAGTCCATAGTCCCTGTCAGACCTGTGATGTTGCCCTGGACACAGTCACACTTTTTTTAAAGTCCATAGTCCCTGTCAGACCTGTGATGTTGCCCTGGACACAGTCACACTTCTCTTAAAGTCCATAGTCCCTGTCAGACCTGTGATGTTGCCCTGGACACAGTCACACTTCTCTTAAAGTCCATAGTCCCTGTCAGACCTGTGATGTTGCCCTGGACACAGTCACACTTCTCTTAAAGTCCATAGTCCCTGTCAGACCTGTGATGTTGCCCTGGACACAGTCACACTTCTCTTAAAGTCCATAGTCCCTGTCAGACCTGTGATGTTGCCCTGGACACAGTCACACTTCTCTTAAAGTCCATAGTCCCTGTCAGACCTGTGATGTTGCCCTGGACACAGTCACACTTCTCTTAAAGTCCATAGTCCCTGTCAGACCTGTGATGTTGCCCTGGACACAGTCACACTTCTCTTAAAGTCCATAGTCCATGTCAGACCTGTGATGTTGCCCTGGACACAGTCACACTTCTCTTAAAGTCCATAGTCCCTGTCAGACCTGTGATGTTGCCCTGGACACAGTCACACTTCTCTTAAAGTCCATAGTCCCTGTCAGACCTGTGATGTTGCCCTGGACACAGTCACACTTCTCTTAAAGTCCATAGTCCCTGTCAGACCTGTGATGTTGCCCTGGACACAGTCACACTTCTCTTAAAGTCCATAGTCCCTGTCAGACCTGTGATGTTGCCCTGGACACAGTCACACTTCTCTTAAAGTCCATAGTCCCTGTCAGACCTGTGATGTTGCCCTGGACACAGTCACACTTCTCTTAAAGTCCATAGTCCCTGTCAGACCTGTGATGTTGCCCTGGACACAGTCACACTTTTTTTAAAGTCCATAGTCCCTGTCAGACCTGTGATGTTGCCCTGGACACAGTCAAACTTCTCTTAAAGTCCATAGTCCCTGTCAGACCTGTGATGTTGCCCTGGACACAGTCACACTTCTCTTAAAGTCCATAGTCCCTGTCAGACCTGTGATGTTGCCCTGGACACAGTCACACTTCTCTTAAAGTCCATAGTCCCTGTCAGACCTGTGATGTTGCCCTGGACACAGTCACACTTCTCTTAAAGTCCATAGTCCCTGTCAGACCTGTGATGTTGCCCTGGACACAGTCACACTTCTCTTAAAGTCCATAGTCCCTGTCAGACCTGTGATGTTGCCCTGGACACAGTCACACTTCTCTTAAAGTCCATAGTCCCTGTCAGACCTGTGATGTTGCCCTGGACACAGTCACACTTCTCTTAAAGTCCATAGTCCATGTCAGACCTGTGATGTTGCCCTGGACACAGTCACACTTCTCTTAAAGTCCATAGTCCCTGTCAGACCTGTGATGTTGCCCTGGACACAGTCACACTTCTCTTAAAGTCCATAGTCCATGTCAGACCTGTGATGTTGCCCTGGACACAGTCACACTTCTCTTAAAGTCCATAGTCCCTGTCAGACCTGTGATGTTGCCCTGGACACAGTCACACTTCTCTTAAAGTCCATAGTCCCTGTCAGACTTGTGATGTTGCCCTGGACACAGTCACACTTCTCTTAAAGTCCATAGTCCCTGTCAGACTTGTGATGTTGCCCTGGACACAGTCACACTTCTCTTAAAGTCCATAGTCCCTGTCAGACTTGTGATGTTGCCCTGGACACAGTCACACTTCTCTTAAAGTCCATATTGCTAACACCCTGATGCTATTATCGTGATGCTAATACCCTGTTGCTAGGACAATCATGCTAACACCCTGATGCTATCATTGTGATGCTAACACCCAGATGCTATCATTGTGATGCAAACACCCTGATGCTATCATTGTGATGCTAACACCCAGATGCTAACACCCTGATGCTATCATTGTGATGCTATCAAACATAACGTCCTCCAGTGATCTCCAACATGTTTGCTTTTTTGTCTGCTGGCAGCCAGCGTTGAAAGGCCGGAGAAAAATGACATTTCATGGCTTTCATTAGTCGGTGTAGCAGCCAGGCAGCCGCAATAAAAGAGAAAATACTTCTCCTGTCAGCGGCAAAGGTCGCGGCGGCTGTCAGCGAGCGGGAAGAAAATCCTAGCAAATGTTTGCCTTCCATGTGGCGTCGCTGAAGCCTGCAGTGACTCCTCCCACTTCTACTGGCATACTTGCTAACTTAGCCTTCTACTGGCAAACTTGCTAACTTGGCCTTCTACTGGCATACATGCTAACTTAGCCTTCTGCTGGCAAACTTGCTAACTTAGCCTTCTACTGGCATACATGCTAACTTAGCCTTCTACTGGCAAACATTCTAACTTAGCCTTCTACTGGCAAACATGCTAACTTAGCCTTCTACTGGCAAACATGCTAACTTAGCCTTCTACTGGCAAATATGCTAACTTAGCCTTCTACTGGCATACATGCTAACTTAGCCTTCTACTGGCAAACATGCTAACTTAGCCTTCTACTGGCATACATGCTAACTTAGCCTTCTACTGGCAAACATGCTAACTTAGCCTTCTACTGGCATACATGCTAACTTAGCCTTCTACTGGCAAACATGCTAATTTAGCCTTCTACTGGCAAACATGCTAACTTAGCCTTTTACTGGCATACATGCTAACTTAGCCTTCTACTGGCAAACTTGCTAACTTAGCCTTCTACTGGCATACATGCTAACTTAGCCTTCTACTGGCAAACATGCTAACTTAGCCTTCTACTGGCATACATGTTAACTTAGCCTTTTACTTGCATAAATGTTAACTTAGCCTTCTACTGGCATACATGTTAACTTAGCCTTTTACTTGCATAAATGCTAACTTAGCCTTCTACTGGCATACATGCTAACTTAGCCTTCTACTGGCATACATGCTAACTTAGCCTTTTACTGGCATACATGCTAACTTAGCCTTCTACTGGCATACATGCTAACTTAGCCTTCTACTGGCATACATGCTAACTTAGCCTTCTACTGGCATACAAGCTAGCACATTCTACTGGCATACCAGTAACCAGTTACAGGTGTGTCTCCTGACTGTCAACCAGTTACAGGTGTGTCTCCTGAATGTCAACCAGTTACAGGCGTGTCTCCTGACTGTCAAGCAGTTACAGGTGTGTCTCCTGTTGTGTTTCCTAATTGTCAACCCGTTACTGGTGTGTCTCCTGATGTGTCTCCTGATTGTCAAGCGGTTACAGGTGGGTCTGCTGATTGTCAACCAGTTGCAGGTGTGTCTCCTGATTTTCAACCAGTTGCAGGTGTGTCCCCTGATTGTCAACCAGGAGCAGGTGTGTCTCATGATTGTCAATCAAGAGCAGGTGTGTTTGCTCATTGTCAAACAGTTGCAGGTGTGTCTCCTGATTGTCAACCAGTTACAGGTGGGTCTACTGATTGTCAACCAGTTACACGCGTGTCTCCTGATTGTCAACCAGTTGCAGGCGTGTCTCTTGATGTGTTTTCTCATTGTCAACCAGTTACAGTTGTGTCTCCTGATTGCCAACCAACCAGTTACAAGTGTATCTCCTGATTGTCAATCAGTTGCAGGTGTGTCTCCTGATTATCAACCAGTCACAGGTGCTTCAGTTACAAGTTAGCAAATAGCGGGGTTGGTAGTTGGTAGTTCCAAAAGACTGGTGAAGGACCACGCACCTTCTGGATGGTCTCCAGCATGGACCAGCCTCCGTTCCACGGCTTGGTAGACTTCCTGATGCAGTTGAGACTGGCCATGCTGTGCCACTTCCTGTCCTCCAGCTTCCTGTAGAAGGCGTTGGCCAGCATCAGCACGCTGTCATACAGGTAGAGGTTGGACACCTGGGAGGGGCGGAGTCGAGAGGACAAAGGTTAAACCAGCTCTTCCACGACGGAGGCCGGCGTACTTACCTGCAGGTTCTGCAGGTGTACGTACCTGCAGATTCTGCAGGTGTACGTACCTCCAGGTTCTGCAGGTGTAAGTACCTGCAGGTTCTGCAGGTGTACGTACCTGCAGGTTCTGCAGGTGTACGTACCTGCAGGTTCTGCAGGCGTACGTACCTGCAGGTTCTGCAGGCGTACGTACCTGCAGGTCCTGCAGGCGTACGTACCTGCAGGTTCTGCAGGCGTACGTACCTGCAGGTTCTGCAGGTGTACGTACCTCCAGGTTCTGCAGGTGTACGTACCTGCAGGTTCTGCAGGTGTACGTACCTGCAGGTTCTGCAGGTGTACGTACCTCCAGGTTCTGCAGGTGTACGTACCTCCAGGTTCTGCAGGTGTACGTACCTCCAGGTTCTGCAGGTGTACGTACCTCCAGGTTCTGCAGGTGTACGTACCTGCAGGTTCTGCAGGTGTACGTACCTGCAGGTTCTGCAGGTGTACGTACCTCCAGGTTCTGCAGGTGTACGTACCTCCAGGTTCTGCAGGTGTACGTACCTCCAGGTTCTGCAGTTGTACGTACCTCCAGGTTCTGCAGGTAGCCCTCCTGGGGGTCGCACAGCAGCGAGGAGATGCGATGGTTTTGTCGCTGGCACCGGGCGCCGCTGTCCTTCCACGGCGGGAAGATCTGCCGGACCACCGTTATGCGGCCCAGTGCACTGTGGGTAAGCTCCAGGATCTCTGCGTCGCTGATTTCCTGCGGAGGACGCGTGCTGAGTCAGCAACTTTCACAGGGGAGACCTCGACCCTTGTTTGGGGCCACACACTTCTTGAAAGGATCCAGTTTTGCAACAAAAATATTTGGTCCTCAAAATGATTACACATAAAGGAGTTGCGGGCAGTTACAGGTATGTCTCCTGATTGTCATCCAGTTGCAGGTGTGTCTACTGATTGTCAACCAGTTGCAGGTGTGTCTCCTGGTGTGTCTACTGATTTTTAACTGGTTGCAGGTGTGTATCCTGATTGTCAACCAGGAGCAGGTGTGTCTCCTGATATGTCTCCTGATTGTCAACCAGTTACAGGTGTTTCTCCTGATTGTCAATCAGGAGGAGGTGTGTCTCCTGATGTGTCTCCTGATTATCAACCAGTTGCAGGTGTGTGTCTCCTGATTGTCAATTAGGAGCAGGTGTGTTTTCTCATTGTCAACCAGTTGCAAGTGTGTCTCCTGACTGTCTGTCAACCAGTTACAGGTGTGTATCCTGACTGTCAACCAGTTACAGGTGTGTATCCTGATTGTCAACCAGGAGCAGGTGTGTCTCCTGACTGACTGTCAACCAGTTACAGGTGTGTATCCTGATTGTCAACCAGGAGCAGGTGTGTCTCCTGACTGTCAACCAGTTACAGGTGTGTATCCTGATTGTCAACCAGGAGCAGGTGTGTCTCCTGATTGTCAACCAGTTATAGGTGTTTCTCCTGATTGTCAACCAGGAGCAGGTGTGTCTCCTGATGTGTCTCCTGATTATCAACCGGTTACAGGTGTGTGTCTCCTGATTGTCAATCAGGAGCAGGTGTGTTTTCTCATTGTCAACCAGTTGCAAGTGTGTCTCCTGACTGTCTGTCAACCAGTTACAGGTGTGTGTCCTGACTGTCAACCAGTTACAGGTGTGTATCCTGATTGTCAACCAGGAGCAGGTGTGTCTCCTGACTGTCAACCAGTTACAGGTGTGTCTCCTGACTGTCTGTCAACCAGTTACAGGTGTGTAGCCTGACTGTCAACCAGTTACAGGTGTGTATCCTGATTGTCAACCAGGAGCAGGTGTGTCTCCTGATTGTCAACCAGTTACAGGTGTGTCTCCTGATGTGTCTCCTGATTGTCAACCAGTTACAGGTGGGTCTCCTGATTGTCAATCAGGAGCAGTTGTCCCTACATTTTTTAGTAGGGAAGTATATCGTGTTTTGGTATTTTTTGGTACCGGTTCCTAATTGGGTCGGTCCAGGAAGACCATTAAGATTCTGGACTAGCGATACTTTGTATCCATCTGACTGCAGTCATTATGACACGCTCACTTCAAGTGCCGCTGCTACGTGCATGATGGCCGGCTTGGGGTAGTGACAAACAAGGAAGCAACACCACACAACAATATTTCACGCATGCTAATAGGAGTTAGCGAAGGCCAGCTAACTCTGGACTACTGACTACGGTGCTTCATCAACCCCAACAACCTCGAAGGCATCCAGTAACTCACAGGCAGATGTTCATCAACTCAAAAAACTGAATACTGTAAATAGTCGTTTTATTGACATAACTCACAACTTTTATACATCAGTGGTTGTCAGCACTGGCTGCCGGTCCGTCACTTAAATAGGTCCGCGTGCAACAAAAACACAAATTCATTGTAATGATGTACAGTATTTGAGGTATCTGAATCTTTGGACAACACACGATTCGATTCGATTCTTGGGAGCAACGATTCGATTCAAAGCGATTCTCGATTGAAAATCAGCACTTTATTAATAACATGGTGTAACAGTTCTGTGATTAATTACGTTTTTCCATAAAATACATAAAAATGTCTTACAGTTTGATATATTATTTCAAAGAAAACCGGTTTTGTTAAATACAATTCTAGCCAAACATTGAATAAAGTCAAATACAAATAAGGCATCAGGAGAAGTATCCAACACAGTGTTCCTTGAACACGTTTGATCGGACAGGAGACAAAGAATGCGAGGCTCGACAGTTCTGACTGGCCGACACGTCACTCAAATGGCGGTGACGGCGGAGAAACCCTCCGAAAACGACAACAAAACTCCACCTTTTGTGGTTATGTCATCGCACTAATTAAAACCTCAATGTCGATTAATCGCGCAGCCCCAAATTTGATGTCATATTTGCATCAGTGACGGAGCAGGAAGTGGCTAGGAATATGTTAGCGGTGAAATTTCAAAGAAACAGAAGTTTATTCATGCAGAGGAGGTTCGATACAGACAAACTTGGCCAAGTTTTACTAAAGCTTGAGGAGACCAGCTCGTACAACACAACCAGGAGAGATGCAAAGAGGACCACAGAGACAGGATAGTACTCGGCCAAGTTTTACTGAAGCTTGAGGAGACCAGCTCTTACAACACAACCAGGAGAGATGCAAAGAGGACCACAGAGACAGGATAGTACTTGGCCAAGTTTTACTAAAGCTTGAGGAGACCAGCTCTTACAACACAACCAGGAGAGATGCAAAGAGGACCACAGAGACAGGATAGTACTCGGCCAAGTTTTACTGAAGCTTGAGGAGACCAGCTCTTACAACACAACCAGGAGAGATGCAAAGAGGACCACAGAGACAGGATAGTACTCGGCCAAGTTTTACTGAAGCTTGAGGAGACCAGCTCTTACAACACAACCAGGAGAGATGCAAAGAGGACCACAGAGACAGGATAGTACTCGGCCAAGTTTTACTAAAGCTTGAGGAGACCAGCTCGGACAACACAACCAGGAGAGATGCAAAGAGGACCACAGAGACAGGATAGTACTCGGCCAAGTTTTACTGAAGCTTGAGGAGACCAGCTCGTACAACACAACCAGGAGAGATGCAAAGAGGACCACAGAGACAGGATAGTACTTGGCCAAGTTTTACTAAAGCTTGAGGAGACCAGCTCGTACAACACAACCAGGAGAGATGCAAAGAGGACCACAGAGACAGGATAGTACTTGGCCAAGTTTTACTGAAGCTTGAGGAGACCAGCTCGTACAACACAACCAGGAGAGATGCAAAAGTAAGACACAAGGAGTCAAAGGTCTACTGAAATTATTTTTTTTATTATTTAAACGGGAATAGCAGATCCATTTTATGTGTCATACTTGATCATTTCGCGATATTGCCATATTTTTGCTGAAAGGATTTAGTAGAGAACATCGACGATAAAGTTAGTTCGCAACTTTTGCTCGCTGATAAAAAAAAAGCCTTGCCTGTAGCGGAAGTAGCGTGACGTCACAGGAGCTAGTATTCCTCACAATTCCCCGTTGTTTACAATGGAGCGAGAGAGATTCGGACCGAGAAAGCGACGATTACCCCATTAATTTGAGCCAGGATGAAAGATTTGTGGATGAGGAAAGTGAGTGAAGGACTAGAGTGCAGTGCAGGACGTATCTTTTTTCGCTCTGACCGTAACTTAGGTACAAGCTGGCTCATTGGATTCCACACTCTCTCCTTTTTCTATTGTGGATCACGGATTTGTATTTCAAACCACCTGGGATACTATATCCTCTTGAAAATGAGAGTCCAGAACGCGGAATGGACATTCAGTGCCTTTTATCTCCACGACAATACATCGGCGAAACACTTTAGCTTCGGAGCTAACGTGATAGCATCGTGCTCAACTGCGGATAGAAACAAAAGAAACATGCCTCAGACTGGAAGGATAGACCGAAGATCAACAATACTACTATTACTTCTACTATCAGGAGACACTGAACCAAACCCTGGACCTGTAACTACACGGTTAATGCTGTCCCGCCTGGCGAAGCCTAGCAATGCTGTTGCTAATGACGCCATTGAAGCTAACGTAGCTACGGGACTTCGACAGAGCTATGCTGAAAACATTAGCTCTGCACCTACGCCAGCCCTCATCTGCTCATCAACACCCGTGCTCACCTGCATTCCAGCGATCGACGGCGCGACGGAGGATTTCACCACGATCATCGGTGCCTCTATTTTTTAAATTGTATTTATTTACTAGCAAGCTGGTCTCGCTTTGCCCGACATTTTTAATTCTAAGAGAGACAAAACTCAAATAGAATTTGAAAATCCAAGAAAATATTTTAAAGACTTGGTCTTCACTTGTTTAAATAAATTCATACATTTTTTTACTTTGCTTCTTATAACTTTTAGAAAGACAATTTTAGAGAAAAAATACAACCTTAGAAATGATTTTAGGATTTTTAAACACATATACCTTTTTACCTTTTAAATTCCTTCCTCTTCTTTCCTGACAATTTAAATCAATGTTCAAGTTTGTTTTTTTTATTATTGTAAAGAATAATAAATACATTTTAATAAAATGTTTCATTTTAGCTTCTGTTTTTTCGACGAAGAATATTTGTGAAATATTTCTTCAAACTTATTATGATTAAAATTCAAAAAAATGATTCTGGCAAATCTAGAAAATCTGTAGAATCAAATTTAAATCTTATTTCAAAGTCTTTTGAATTTCTTTTAAAAATTTTGTTCTGGAAAATCTAGAAGAAATAATGCTTTGTCTTTGTTAGAAATATAGCTTGGTCCAATTTGTTATATATTCTAACAAAGTGCAGATTGGATTTTAACCTATTTAAAATATGTCATTAAAACTCTAAAATTAATCTTAATCAGGAAAAATTACTAATGATGTTCCATAAATTATTTTTTTAATTTTTTCAAAAAGATTGGAATTAGCGAGTTTTTCTCTTCTTTTTTTCGGTTGAATTTTGAATTTTAAAGAGTCAAAATTGAAGATAAACTATGTTTCAAAATTTAATTGTCTTTTTTTTCGTGTTTTCTCCTCTTTTAAACCGTTCATTTAAGTGTAAATATCATTAATTATTAATAATAACATAGAGTTAAAGGTAAATTGAGCAAATTGGCTATTTCTGGTAATTTATTGAAGTGTGTATCAAACTGGTAGCCCTTCGCATTAATCACTACCCAAGAAGTAGCTCTTGCTTTCAAAAAGGTTGCTGACCCCTGACCTACAGCATCAAAGTATATCAACAATATATGCAAGAGCGGGTGTTGGTACTTAGTGCTGAAGCAACTTAGCATGGTGGCGCACACACACACACACACACACACACACACACACACACACACACACACACACACACACACACACACACACACACACACACACACACACACACACACACACACACACACACACACACGCGGTGGCGCATGTAGATGACTTGATGAAGGTTGTTTCTGGCAGCATGAAAACAAGCTAATTAGCTCATTAGCATCCATTTGGCTCCAGAAACGAAAAGCGGTTTTGGCTCTTCAAAATAAAAGCGCGGCAACGTACCGGCTGAATGCACACAACACGTTGTTGACATGAGCGCAACACCAAGAAATATTTATAATGTATATATATATAGATGTTGTTGCTCATTTCCCAACATGGTGGATCCAACATGTTTGTTTTACTTTCATCAAAGTGCACTCATGTTTGTTTTCACTTCATCAAAGTGCACTCATGTTTGTTTTCACTTCATCAAAGTGCACTCATGTTTGTTTTCACTTCATAAAAGTGCACTCATGTTTGTTTTCACTTCATCAAAGTGCACTCACCTTTGTTTTCACTTCATCAAAGTGCACTCATGTTTGTTTTCACCTCATCAAAGTGCACTCATGTTTGTTTTACCTTCATCAAAGTGCACTCATGTTTGTTTTACCTTCATCAAAGTGCACTAATGTTTGTTTTCACTTCATCAAAGTGCACTAATGTTTGTTTTACCTTCATCAAAGTGCACTAATGTTTGTTTTCACTTCATCAAAGTGCACTAATGTTTGTTTTCACTGCGTCAAAGTGCACTCATGTTTGTTTTACCTTCATCAAAGTGCACTCATGTTTGTTTTACCTTCATCAAAGTGCACTCATGTTTGTTTTCACTTCATCAAAGTGCACTAATGTTTGTTTTCACTGCGTCAAAGTGCACTTATGTTTGTTTTACCTTCATCAAAGTGCACTCATGTTTGTTTTACCTTCATCAAAGTGCACTCATGTTTGTTTTCACTTCATCAAAGTGCACTAATGTTTGTTTTCACTGCGTCAAAGTGCACTCATGTTTGTTTTACCTTCATCAAAGTGCACTCATGTTTGTTTTACCTTCATCAAAGTGCACTAATGTTTGTTTTCACTTCATCAAAGTGCACTAATGTTTGTTTTCACTGCGTCAAAGTGCACTCATGTTTGTTTTACCTTCATCAAAGTGCACTCATGTTTGTTTTACCTTCATCAAAGTGCACTCATGTTTGTTTTCACTTCATCAAAGTGCACTAATGTTTGTTTTCACTTCATCAAAGTGCACTAATGTTTGTTTTACCTTCATCAAAGTGCACTAATGTTTGTTTTCACTTCATCAAAGTGCACTAATGTTTGTTTTCACTGCGTCAAAGTGCACTCATGTTTGTTTTACCTTCATCAAAGTGCACTCATGTTTGTTTTACCTTCATCAAAGTGCACTCATGTTTGTTTTCACTTCATCAAAGTGCACTAATGTTTGTTTTCACTGCGTCAAAGTGCACTCATGTTTGTTTTCACCTCATCAAAGTGCACTCATGTTTGTTTTCACTTCATCAAAGTGCACTCATGTTTGTTTTTACTTCATCAAAGTGCACTCATGTTTGTTTTTACTGCGTCAAAGTGCACTCATGTTTGTTTTCACTTCATCAAAGTGCACTCATGTTTGTTCTCACCTCATCAAAGTGCTCTTATGTTTGTTCTCACCTCATCAAAGTGCACTAACTGAGCACATACCATACCATACCATACCAACTTTATTTATAAAGCCCTTTAAAAACAACCACAGTTGAAAAACAAAGGGCTGTACACCACAAAGAAATAAAGGCAAAGGACAGACTAAAAAATAAAATTTAAAACAGAAGTAAAATACACATTAAAAAAGCAAATACAAAATTACCCTAAGAACAATTTTGTTAGATAAAAAGCAGTTAAAAAAGTTAAAGGTTAAAAACAGTTTAAAGTCTCATGCTGGGTTAAAAGCCAGTGAATAAAAATGGGTTTTAAGAAGGGTCTTAAAAATAGCCAAAGAAGGGGCCTGTCTCACATGAAGTGGAAGATCATTCCAGAGTTTTGGGCCCGCAACAGAGAAGACTGATACTGCTGCCCAGTATCGTGACCTCTGCAGCCTCAGCATTATTATATTGTATTATTATAATTTCATGTCCTGAGGGCTCTCATGAAATAAAAATAATAATTCTATTTAGAAAGTTGTAAAGATGATTTTTATGCTCCAACTATGAAAATAGTCCATTTGGAAGGAAAGCTTTTTATGTTGAGATCATTTACTGCCGCCAGGAAGCAGCTCCCCGCAGCAATAAAGGAGCGTTTATGCTGCTGCTACTACTACTATCAACTACAACAAGTCAGCTAGTATCACACTACATCTCAACCATAGGGCTGGGGCCCAATTGTTGGGTCGCCGGCGCCCCCTAGACATGTGTTTCCCAGCTGTGGTCCTTCAGGTGTAATACACTTCCCCACCACTAGTGGCAGTAATGACAACTTCAAACAAACAGAAGAAGTCTGCAGTTTCTTCAGCGCAAAAATTATGACTTCAATTTTATTGAGCGTTTATTTAAGGAACAATTTTATTATGAATTTGCTTTATTGGAACACGGAGTAATTGTGTGTCCTCCTTATGCAGTATACTTCATGGACTACTTCAGTATACTTCATGGACTACTTCAGTATACTTCATGGACTACTTCAGTATACTTCATGGACTACATCAGTATACTTCATGGACTACTTCAGTATACTTCATGGACTACTTCAGTATATTTCATGGACTACTTCAGTATATTTCAGTGACTACTTCAGTATACTTCATGGACTACTTCAGTATACTTCATGGACTACTTCAGTATACTTCATGGACTACTTCAGTATATTTCATGGACTACTTCAGTATACTTCATGGACTACTTCAGTATACTTCATGGACTACTTCAGTATATTTCATGGACTACTTCAGTATACTTCATGGACTACTTCAGTATACTTCATGGACTACTTCAGTATACTTCATGGACTACTTCAGTATATTTCATGGACTACTTCAATATATTTCATGGACTACTTCAGTATATTTCATTGACTACTTCAGTATATTTCATGGACTACTTCAGTATATTTCAGTGACTACTTCAGTATATTTCATGGACTACTTCAGTATATTTCATGGACTACTTCAGTATATTTCAGTGACTACTTCAGTATATTTCATGGACTACTTCAGTATATTTCATGGACTACTTCAGTATATTTCATGGACTACTTCAGTATATTTCATGGACTACTTCAGTATATTTCAGTGACTACTTCAGTATATTTCAGTGACTACTTCAGTATATTTCATGGACTACTTCAGTATATTTCATGGACTACTTCAGTATATTTCAGTGACTACTTCAGTATATTTCATGGACTACTTCAGTATATTTCATGGACTACTTCAGTATATTTCAGTGACTACTTCAGTATATTTCATGGACTACTTCAGTATATTTCAGTGAATACTTCAGTATATTTCATGGACTACTTCAGTATATTTCATGGACTACTTCAGTATATTTCAGTGAATACTTCAGTATATTTCATGGACTACTTCAGTATATTTCATGGACTACTTCAGTATATTTCATGGACTACTTCAGTATATTTCAGTGACTACTTCAGTATATTTCAGTGACTACTTCAGTATATTTCATGGACTACTTCAGTATACTTCATGGACTACTTCAGTATACTTCATGGACTACTTCAGTATACTTCATGGACTACTTCAGTATACTTCATGGACTACTTCAGTATACTTCATGGACTACTTCAGTATACTTCATGGACTACATCAGTATACTTCATGGACTACTTCAGTATACTTCATGGACTACTTCAGTATATTTCATGGACTACTTCAGTATATTTCAGTGACTACTTCAGTATACTTCATGGACTACTTCAGTATACTTCATGGACTACTTCAGTATACTTCATGGACTACTTCAGTATATTTCATGGACTACTTCAGTATACTTCATGGACTACTTCAGTATACTTCATGGACTACTTCAGTATATTTCATGGACTACTTCAGTATACTTCATGGACTACTTCAGTATACTTCATGGACTACTTCAGTATACTTCATGGACTACTTCAGTATATTTCATGGACTACTTCAATATATTTCATGGACTACTTCAGTATATTTCATTGACTACTTCAGTATATTTCATGGACTACTTCAGTATATTTCAGTGACTACTTCAGTATATTTCATGGACTACTTCAGTATATTTCATGGACTACTTCAGTATATTTCAGTGACTACTTCAGTATATTTCATGGACTACTTCAGTATATTTCATGGACTACTTCAGTATATTTCATGGACTACTTCAGTATATTTCATGGACTACTTCAGTATATTTCAGTGACTACTTCAGTATATTTCAGTGACTACTTCAGTATATTTCATGGACTACTTCAGTATATTTCATGGACTACTTCAGTATATTTCAGTGACTACTTCAGTATATTTCATGGACTACTTCAGTATATTTCATGGACTACTTCAGTATATTTCAGTGACTACTTCAGTATATTTCATGGACTACTTCAGTATATTTCAGTGAATACTTCAGTATATTTCATGGACTACTTCAGTATATTTCATGGACTACTTCAGTATATTTCAGTGAATACTTCA
>NC_084751.1:5260303-5267803 GCF_033978785.1 Entelurus aequoreus
TTTTTAATCTCTATATATTTTATATATATATATATATATAAAATATATAGAGATTAAAAAAATAAAAAATAAAATAAAATAAATTTTAAATATATATATATATATATATATATATATATATATATATATATATATATATATATATATATATATATATATATATATATATATATATATACATACATATAGACACATTTCTATGTACGGGGCGCTCTCCGTGTTGCAGCGGCCGTGATGAATGTTTGATGGTCTTGTGGCGTGTGGGTCTTCATGAAGGTTACCTCGCTTAGCCACGCCTCCATTATTAAGCGGCTACACGCGGGAACGCTAACCGCCTCCTTGTGGCGTCCGTCTGGTGCGAAGACGGGCCTTGATTAACTCCTGCCTTCCTTCCTGGAGGCGGGGCTGGCGAGAGGGGCGCTAACGAGCAGACGCTCGCTCGCCCGCCGCCGCCCTCCAGAGATGCATGCAAAGTGCGCTTTGCTATTTCCAGCGACGTCAGCCGGCGCTGCGCCGCCGCCGCACGGAACAATCGGCGGCCGCAGACACGAACACGAGCGACGTTGTGGAAGGAACACGTTGTGTCAACGCCGCCTGCTTTATTTATGGCGGGAAACGCCGCCTGGTAGGACGCCCGCTTTCAAGATGGACGGCACACGGTCACATGGAACGATCTGGAAGACGTCCATCCATAACGTTCTGTGTAACTATCGTACGAACTACAATAGTTTAAAAATCGTAGGGGGTGAATGTCAATAATAACATGTTAATTACATGTTAATAACATAACAATTATAATAGTTAATAACGTAAACACTGTAATAGACAAAAACATTGTGCAGCACAATTGTAGCACAAACAATTGGGACAAGTTTGGGAATATTTTGATACTGTTGGGGAGGATTATGAATAATAACACCTTAATTACATGTTAATAACATAAAACAACTATAAAAGTTAATCACGTAAAAACTATAATAGTTGGCCCAAAATTATTTGCCACACACAGGATTTAGGGGATTGACACTGTTGTGAGGGGCGGGGTGTATGAATAATAACACATTAATGACATAAAAACACTGTAAAATGTTTTACAGTTAGACCTACTATTGTTGCAGCACAAATGATTGATGGGATTGACAATGTTGGGATGGGGCAGAGGGGGGGGGGGGGGGTTTAATAATAACACCTTAATTACACATTAATAACACTAAAACACTATAAAAGGTTACATTTGTTATTGTCACGACGGTGTTTACGCTAACTGCGGGGTGGTTCTCCCAGGAAGGCAAATGGACGACTCCGGACAGGACGTGCAGGTAGGAACATGATTTAATTTCAACAAAACTCAAAGAGGTACAAAAAAAGGGAAAACAAGACGAAGGAACAAAGTGCTGATCGCACTTGAAGCTTAATACTTAGCATGGACTACAACAATGGTCCCCAACCACCGGGCCGCAACCCGGTACTGCTCCGTGGATCGATTGGTACCGGGCCGCACAAGAAATTAAAATAATAATATATTAATATTTATTTATTTTATTTATTTTAATTATTTTATTTATTTTATTTATTTTATTTATTTTATTTATTTTAATTATTTTATTTATTTTATTTATTTATTTATTTTTATTAAATCAACATAAAAACACAAGATACACTTACAATTAGTGCACCAACCCAAAAAAGCTCCCTCCCCCATTCACACAAAAGGGTTGTTTCTTTCTGTTATTAATATTCTGCTTCCTACATTATATATCAATATATATCAATACAGTCTGCAAGGGATACAATTATTAATATATCAATATATATCAATACAGTCTGCAAGGGATACAGTTATTAATATATCAATATATATCAATACAGTCTGCAAGGGATACAGTTATTAATATATCAATATATATCAATACAGTCTGCAGGGATACAGTCCGTAAGCACACATGATTGTATTTCTTTATGACAAAAAAAATACTAAAATAAAATAAAAATACCATCTCATGACAGTTATAGTCCATCAATCAAGCCATCTGATAATGTCACCCTGTGATGTCACCCTGTTATTATATGATGTCACTCTGTTACCCTATGATGTGATACTATGATGTCACCCTATGATGTCTCCCTATGATGTCACCCTATGATGTCACCCTGTTATTATATGATGTCACTCTGTTACCCTATGATGTGATACTATGATGTCACCCTATGATGTCTCCCTATGATGTCACCCTATGATGTCACCCTGTTATTATATGATGTCACTGTTACCCTTTGATGTGATACTATGATGTCACCCTATGATGTCTCCCTATGATGTCACCCTATGATGTCACCCTGTTATTATATGATGTCACTCTGTTACCCTATGATGTGATACTATGATGTCACCCTATGATGTCACCCTATGATGTCCACCTATGATGTCACCCTGTTATTATATGATGTCACTCTGTTACCCTATGATGTGATACTATTATGTCACCCTATGATATCTCCCAATAATGTCATCCTGTCTCCCTATGGTATCGGTCTATGATATCATTCTGTCTCCCTATGATGTCACTCTGTTATCCTATGATGTGATATTATGATGTCACTATGATGTCCCTCTGTTACCCTATGATGTGATACTATGATGTCCCTCTATTACCCTATGATGTGATACTATGATGTCACTCTGTTACCCTATGATGTGATACTATGATGTCCCTCTGTTACCCTATGATGTGATACTATGATGTCACTCTGTTACCCTATGATATGATACTATGATGTCCCTCTGTTACCCTATGATGTGATGCTATGATGTCACTCTATTACCCTATGATGTGATACTAGGATGTCCCTCTATTACCCTATGATGTGATACTATGATGTCCCTCTGTTACCCTATGATGTGATACTATGATGTCACTCTGTTACCCTATGATGTGATACTATGATGTCCCTCTGTTACCCTATGATGTGATGCTATGATGTCACCCTGTTACCCTATGATGTGATACTATGATGTCACTATGATGTCACTCTGTTACCCTATGATGTGATACTATTGTTGCGTTTGACCAGATGTTCCTCCAAGTGGGATGTAAAACGCTGGTCAGTCCCAAGTTCTTTAGATGACATATAACTGAACTCAAAGGTACCACCAAGCACAGAATAGGTATTTTGTAATTTATTGTCAAATATTTGAGAATAGAGACCAGCCTCGAACAACACATACAAATGCGTAGCCCAAGTTGATCTGGCATTCCAAAGGAAAAAGCAACTCTTTTCACACAAAGAAAGCCCCCATCTCCCCCCCCCCCCCCCATTCCTGATGGTTTACGACCCTGTCTAAACAGGCAATCTGAAGACAAAGAGAAACTAGTATACAGAGTATACATGGAAAAATATGAGCTGATTCAAACATGATTATGAATTTAAAAAAATAACTCTTAAACATATGCATTATCCACACTATGATGTCACCCTATGATGTCCCCTATGATGTCACTATGTTACCCTATGATGTCACCCTATGATGTCACTGTTACACTATGATGTCACACTATGATGTCACTATGTTACCCTATGATGTCACCCTATGATGTCACTGTTACCCTATGATGTCACCCTATGATGTCACTGTTACCCTATGATGTCACTGTTACCCTATGATGTCACCCTATGATGTCACTGATACACTATGATGTCACCCTATGATGTCACTGTTACACTATGATGTCACCCTATGGTATGAAAAATGAATGTTAAAATATCAGCAGAGTGTAAAAAGTTTTTACTTAATAAACGTGTTTGTGTTTCATAGTGTTATTAAACATGTACAATTGTATTTACAATCTGCAAAGTATGTGAGAATATCGTCGAAACATCACTAAATGACACAAATTCAGTCGGCCATTTTCAATATTCCACTCCGAAGAACTTGGGTAATTTCCCTAGATTCTACGTCATTGTAGTAACACTTCTGACCATATTATTAGGTCAGTCATACTGGAAATATGTAAACATGATATCATTCACAATCCATATGTTTTTATTTGTTTATGCATTGTAAATAAATATGTAACAATTGAGTGAACAGATGGAGGAGGGTCCTCTCACTAGAAAACATCCACACTAAAAACATCCAACAACAATATTCTATTTACATGTGGTGACCTGAAAATGAAGCAAATATGAGTGATATTGTTATTATAAGTGCTAACGCAGGCGCACTATTTTAGCGGCGCATTGATGGCAGCGAGCTAATGCTAGCTTACACTGCTATTGTTGAGCTGCTTCTGTCAAACTTGCTAAAAGTCAATATTGTAGATTATAATTGATGCTAGAAGACAAATGTGGCCACGGACATGCTAGTAGACAAATGTGGCCACGGACATGCTAGTAGACAAATGTGGCCACGGACATGCTAGTAGACAAATGTGGCCACGGACATCCTAGTAGACAAATGTGGCCACGGACATGCTAGTAGACAAATGTGGCCACGGACATGCTAGTAGACAAATGTGGCCACGGACATGCTAGTAGACAAATGTGGCCACGGACATGCTAGTAGACAAATGTGGCCACGGACATCCTAGTAGACAAATGTGGCCACGGACATGCTAGTAGACAAATGTGGCCACGGACATGCTAGTAGACAAATGTGGCCACGGACATCCTAGTAGACAAATGTGGCCACGGACATGCTAGTAGACAAATGTGGCCACGGACATGCTAGTAGACAAATGAGGCCACGGACATGCTAGTAGAGACATGCTAGTAGACAAATGTGGCCACGGACATGCTAGTAGACAAATGTGGCCACGGACATGCTAGTAGACAAATGTGGCCACGGACATGCTAGTAGACAAATGTGGCCACGGACATGCTAGTAGACAAATGTGGCCACGGACATGCTAGTAGACAAATGTGGCCACGGACATGCTAGTAGACAAATGAGGCCACGGACATGCTAGTAGAGACATGCTAGTAGACAAATGAGGCCACGGACATGCTAGTAGAGACATGCTAGTAGACAAATGTGGCCACGGACCCTCAGGCTGCTCCACTTTCACCTGAAATGCTGACAACAACTGATAGAAGCACAAGTTGATTTGCAACATTGAGGCCAACACTCCCGAGAAGTCCTGCTGGGACTGACGTGGACTGGCCAGGCTGCAGTGGCTAATTGACTTCCTGTCCGCTCTGCAGTCTTCACCTTGAGCTGGCTCAGACCTGAAAGGCGAGTGCGGCTCGTCCAGGCGTGCTCGCCAACAGGACATTTATCCAAACTAATCATGATCAATGTGGGCCACAGCAGTCTCAGCACGTTAGCCTGAGACTACGTCACTCTCATGCAGACCTGCATGTCCTCTTCTTCTGGTGAGGCCAAATTGTGGAACTTCTCATTCCTTGTGGAACTTCTCATTCATTGTGGAACTTCTCATTCACTGTGGAACTTCTCATTCATTGTGGAACTTTTCATTCATTGTGGAACTTCTCATTCATTGTGGAACTTTTCATTCATTGTGGAACTTCTCATTCATTGTGGAACTTCTCATTCATTGTGGAACTTCTCATTCATTGTGGATCTTCTCATTCATTGTGGAACTTCTCATGCATTGTGGAACTTCTCATTCATTGTGGAACTTCTCATGCATTGTGGAACTTCTCATTAATTTTGGAACTTCTTATTCATTGTGGAACTTCTCATTCCTTGTGGAACTTCTCATTCATTGTGGAACTTCTCATTCATCGTGGAACTTCTCATTCACTGTGGAACTTCTCATTCATTGTGGAACTTCTCATTCCTTGTGGAACTTCTCATTCATTGTGGAACTTCTCATTCATTGTGGAACTTCTCATTCACTGTGGAACTTCTCATTCATTGTGGAACTTCTCATTCACTGTGGAACTTCTCATTCATTGTGGAACTTCTCATTCACTGTGGAACTTCTCATTCACTGTGGAACTTCTCATTCACTGTGGAACTTCTCATTTATTGTGGAACTTTTCATTCATTGTGGAACTTCTCATTCACTGTGGAACTTCTCATTTATTGTGGAACTTCTCATTAATTGTGGAACTTTTCATTCATTGTGGAACTTCTCATTCCTTGTGGAACTTCTCATACATTGTGGAACTTCTCATTCATTGTGGAACTTTTCATTCATTGTGGAACTTTTCATTCATTCTGGAACTTCTCATTCATTGTGGAACTTTTCATTCATTGTGGAACTTCTCATTCATTGTGGAACTTTTCATTCATTGTGGAACTTCTCATTCCTTTTGGAACTTCTCAATCATTCAGTGCACCAGTTCAACATTTGCACCAGCAGATCCCCCAAACACTGATCTCACACTTTGGACCTTCTGCTTCCGGCTCAAACACTTCATGGACGCCTTTTTTATAGCCAGTAGACACCATGGAGGCAATAAAGGCCGTGTGTGAGTGTGTGTGTGTGTGTGTGTGTGTGTGTGTGTGTGTGTGTGTGTGTGTGTGTGTGTGTGTGTGTGTGTGTGTGTGTGTGTGTGTGTGTGTGTGTGTGTGTGTGTGTGTGTGTGTGTGTGTGTGTGTGTGTGTGTGTGTGTGTGTGTGTGTGTGTGTGTGTGTGTGGTCAGGGGTGCCCAAACTTTTCCATGGTGGTCCACAGACTAATATATATATATATATACATATATATACATATACATACTGTACATATATGTATATATACACATGTAATTATATATATATATATATATATATATATATATATATATATATATATATATATATATGTTTGTATGCATACATATACACACACACACACACATATATATGCTGAGGAGCCAAAGCTGAACTGAAATGCTAACAGTTAGCTCACTAGCCAGATAGCATCAAGTAAAAATATGAGCAAAATGAGTGGAAAAACAAAAAGAAGGCTAGCACGCTAACGGCATTACGACAACACATTGACAATAGCATGCTTACAGTTAGCAATAGTGAAATAGCCAAATGTGTGACCTGCTAAATGAGCTCATGCTAATGTTAGCATGCTAAAATCCTGAGTGTATTACATTGTGATGTACACCTGAAAATGCTAGCAAGGCAATGCTATCGTACGTGAGGTGGTGTTTACCTACAAGAAAAATTGAAAAAACATTTGAATTAAAAAACTATACTGCTGATATTAAAATGCAAATTTTATTATGTTTGCTGATAATACTTTGTTTGCTTTTCATGACCTTCTACTTTTCTTACTGGACACTCACAGCTGCTTCAAACAAGTCCACGCATGAAGAAGAAGAAGGAGGAAGAAGGAAGAAAAAGAAAAAGAAAAAGAAAAGAGAAAAAGAAAAAGAAAAAAGAAAAAGAAAAAGGAAAAAGAAAAAGAAAAAGAAAAAGAAGAAGAAGAGAAGAAGAAGAAGGAGAAGAAGAATAAAAGAAGAAGAAGAAGAAGAAGAAGAAGAAGAAGAAGAAGAAGAAGAAGAAGAAGAAGAAGAAGAAGAAGAAGAAGAAGAAGAAGA
>NC_084751.1:5272803-5290303 GCF_033978785.1 Entelurus aequoreus
GCATCGACCTTGCCCCATCCAGGACCTGTACCGGTCATGGTTAGGGACTCAAAGAGTCAGACCCCGACTTACAGGTCCAGACCAAGCTGGACACACATGGACTGCAACGGACTATCCGGACTGCATCGACCTTGCCCCCATCCAGGACCTGTACCGGTCATGGTTAGGGACTCAAAGAGTCAGACCCCGACTTACAGGTCCAGACCAAGCTGGGACACACACGGACTGCAACGGACTGCCAGGACTTCATGGACCTTGCCCCATCCAGGACCTGTACAGTTCCAGGGTCAGGAAACGGGAAGACCCCTCCCACCCATGTCAGAAACTACTCAGGTACAAATCACAGAACACCAAAACCAAAGAAACAGTTTCTTCTGCCAGGCTACCTGATGAAAGAAGTCTGGACCTGAGACTGAGTGTCCTAACTCATGCTCACTTCATCATCCTTTTGCTATTACTTCTTAAAGAAGCACTGAGTCACTTTTCAACCTTCATCAAATATTTTCTTAACTTTTGGGACTCTACATTGACTTAGGACTAGCTTAAGGACACCCGTGTCCTGGCCTGAGGGGTCTCTGTCAGGCACTTAGTGAATCTGAGGAGGGGGACAAGAAACCTGCCACGCAAAAAAAACTACAAATGTGCTGACTTGCTTTATGACGTAGGCCACTCCCCCTTTCCCCAGTCAGTATAAAGACGATGCCGACGCCTACTTGCCGCCAGAAAACTATAAAAGAAGAAGAAGTACGCAATTACTGCTATTATGGCCAACGCTCCAAAACAACCAAAGAAACGAAAAGTTTTGTCTGAGAAAGAATAAGGGAGACTACCCGGATAAAAAGACAGTGAAAGATCAACATTGCCCCGGCTTTCACTCACTGGCATGAGCTCAAAGACGAGGGATTTCAGGTCGATGCTGCCTCGGTTCCGTTCCTGCTAAACTAGGAAGTGACTTTCCATGCTCAAATCAAAATGCTAATGCTAATATTAGCTATCGTAGATTTGCGTGTTGGCAATAAATAGCCACCATCTTGGTAGTTTCACACTACTTCCTTCAAAAAAACTCTCTTCGATCTTTCTTTGCTTGGGACCTGCATCCGCCCCGATACATTCTTCGTAGTAGCGTCGTGTTTGTAGACCGATCCAAGATCATTTCTTGATACTGTTTGCTTATTTGTGACAATATTACAGCGGACATCATGTCAGTGTGACGCTATATGTGCTCGGCATTGTGGAAAATGTGGTCTTCTTCCGGCAAAACACTACCTCTTTGGTCCACTGGCGACGCTAAAATCAAGCAAAACTGAAAGTTCTTAAGTGGGGCTTAAGTACTTGTTTACGTTTTCTTCCACTTATCCGAGGTGGGACAGCAGCCTAAGCAGAGAAGCCCAGACTTCCCTCTCCCCAGCCATCTCATCCCGGGGCCTTCTGACCAGAACCACCTCATCTGGCTCCTCTCCATGTGGAGAAGAAGCGGCTTTACTCTGAGCTCCTCCTGAATGACAGAACTTCTCACCCTATCTCTAAGGGAGAGTCCCGCCACCCGGTGGAGGAAACTCATCCGGTATCTTGTCCTTTGGTCATAACCCAAAGATCATGACCATAGGTGAGGATGGGAACGTAGCTTGACCGGTAAATTGAGAACATTGCCTTCCGGCTTAGCTCCTTCTTCACCACAACGAACCGATACAGGGTCCGCAACACTGCATACGCCGCACCGATCCGCCTGTCGCTCTCACGATCCACTCTTCCCTCACTCTTCACTCACCTTTCCAATTTCAGAACTTCCCCCCAAGGACTAACAAAGTATTTCTGATTCTGATAACATTGAAGAAGAGAACAATTGTGGTTCTGATGACGTACCGTACTCGATGTCGTAGAATACGATGAACTTCTGCCAGCGCAGCTCCTCCACCAGCGTCAGCATGACGTCGTTGAGGCGGACGGGTGGCCGGGCGGCTAGCGTGTAGCTGCGGCCCCCGGCGGTTGGGTTGAGGTGGCAGGCGGTCCGCGGCGAGCCCCCGCCATTCTTCTGGATGTACAGGTGGGGGATGTGCATGGCGTCCGTCAGCGACTGCAGCGCGCTGGCCGAGGCGCAGCCCGTGGATGTCACCAGCGCCAAGATGCCCTGATTCATCAGCTCGCAGGCTGGGGGGACAAAAAGAGAGACCAGTCTGGAACAACAACAACAACATGGACGTTTTTGTGATTGCGCTTAAAAAGTACAAGGAAACTTGTCCAAGTACACACACAGACATGGTAGACCGAACAGGAAGACTGATGGGTGCCACGCCCCCAAAGAAAGATCGGAAAGGCAAACCCCAAACCGAGATCTTACTGGGGGGCACAGTTTGAGACCTGGAAAAACGCCTCCAGCAAAGCATTTCTAAATATTTTACGACAAACAAAACTTGAGACTTTTCGGGATTTTTGCAGATCAATTCAGCTAAAACCTGCTTGTGTTGGACAGGAAGTCACGCGAAAACACAAAATAAATGGTCAGGGTTACTTTCAAAATAAAATAGTCCGTCTTAATGGGCGGGGACAAAGGTTTGTCAAAGGTCTCCAGGCCTAATTACACCTTGTTGACCCAAATGCTGATTCTGGAGGTCCAGGATGAAAGAACCCTATGCAGGCATGTCCCAGGGGGCCATGTGCGCCTGGGGGGCCTGAGTCTCATGACAGCTGACACGGGGGCCGGGGAGGCAGGGGGCGTGGTTCGTGGGAGTCGCCGGGGATGATGCTACTGTTGTGTTGTCGCTTGCTACAAAAACAATGAAGTTGTCGTTCCGCAAGGCTAGTGTCGTCTTTTTCTCCGGTCGAGTCAAGTCAGCGCTGATGGACAGCAAAGCTCCAGACGTTCCTCGGTTTTTACTTCAGTGTTTGAATTGCCACATGATTGTACGCGGATTGACAAGACCTCGTAAAGGTCTGCGCTGATTCTGCCAGATGACAGATGGCGGTGGGAATCAGGTGTGAGGGTCTTCCAATTTGTGGGTAGACCCAGCAAGGCTTACTCCCATCAGCAAGTGTCCTGTTATCATGATCCCAAATCGGTAGATGTCTTCGACTGTAAGAATCGCCCGCCACACGACCCTCCACTTCTCCCAAGAGTCCGACAAACGTTCTCCCTCAGAACAGACAGGTTCCACCAGGCCGTCGAGAAGATCTTGTTGAGAGGGCAGTTGATCAGTTCCATTGTCTCGATCTTAGAGATCAGTGCAAGAATAGGCTTCGAGAAAGTGAAGACAAAAGCAAAGCTCCAGACGTTCCGCGGTTTATACTTCAGTGTTAGAATCGTCACATGATTGTACGCGGATTGGCAAGACCTCGTAAAAGTCTACGCTGATTCCCTGCACGGAGAGGCCACAACAGAACGGCGGTGAGGATTGCCGGACGACGGATGGCGTTGGGAATCAGGGGTGAGGGTCTTCCAATTTGTGGGTAGACCAAGCAAGGCTTACTCCCATCAGCAGGTGTCCTGTTATCATGATCCCAAATCGGTAGATGTCTTGGACTGAAAGACTCGCCCGGCACACGACCCTCCACTTCTCCCAAGAGTCCGACAACCGTTCTCCCTCAGGACAGACAGGTTCCCCAGGCCGTCGAGAAGATCTTATTGGGACGGCAGTTGACCAGTTCCATTGTCTAGATCTTAGAGATCAGTGCAAGAATAGGCTTCCAGAAAGTGAAGACAAAACCGAGGAACAAAGCGGGAGAGATGAGGGAGGGAGAAGAGAAGTGTCCGCCTTCGTTGGGAGACAGACTTAGGATTTAAGAAGGCGACTTGAAGAATATTTCTAAACCTTTATTCAGAATCATATTTCATCATGTGCACACACACACACACACACACACACACACACACACACACACACACTGAAAAGAAGCTGGCTCTCACACACATTTTCTGCTCAAATCTCTTCATCCTCAATACCGCCCCCCCACTCAAACCCCCCCCCCAGGCCCCGGCCGCCCACCGCCTCTCGTCCCGCCTACGCCATCCTGGTGGATTTAAGACGGGTGACGCTGAGTGGGAGGACGCTGAGGGGGGGGGGGCACCAAGAAGGGACAGAGCCACCAAATGATCCAGGCCAAAGTAGGAAGTGGACTCTTGAAATCATCAATAAGCAGTAAGTGGACTCTTAAAGCAGGAAGTGGACTCTTGACAAAATCACAAAGCAGGAAGTGAACTCTTGAAATATTCAATAAGCAGGAAGTGAACTCTTGACATAATCACAAAGCAGGAAGTGGACTCTTGAAATATTCAATAAGCAGGAAGTGGACTCTTGAAATAATCAATAAGCAGGAAGTGGACTCCTAAAGCAGGAAGTGGAGTCTTGAAATAATCACAAAGCAGGAAGTGGACTCTTGACATAATCACAAAGCAGGAAGTGGACTCTTGACATAATCACAAAGCAGGAAGTGGACTCTTGAAATAATCACAAAGCAGGAAGTGGACTCTTGAAATAATCAATAAGCAGGAAGTGGACTCTTGAAATAATCACAAAGCAGGAAGTGGACTCTTGAAATAATCAATAAGCAGGAAGTGGAGTCTTAAAGCAGGAGGTGGAGCCTTGAAATAATCACAAAGCAGGAAGTGGACTCTTGAAATAATCAATAAGCAGGAAGTGGACTCGTGAAATAACCATTAAGCAGGAAGTGGAATCTTGAAATAATCAATAAGCAGGAAGTGGACTCTTGAAACAATCATTAAGCAGGAAGTGGACTCTTGAAATAATCAATAAGCAGGAAGTGGACTCTTGAAATCATCAATAAGCAGTAAGTGGACTCTTAAAGCAGGAAGTGGACTCTTGACAAAATCACAAAGCAGGAAGTGAACTCTTGAAATATTCAATAAGCAGGAAGTGAACTCTTGACATAATCACAAAGCAGGAAGTGGACTCTTAAAGCAGGAAGTGGACTCTGGAAATATTCAATAAGCAGGAAGTGGACTCTTGAAATAATCAATAAGCAGGAAGTGGACTCTTGAAATTATCATTAAGCAGGAAGTAGACTCTTGAAATAATCAATAAGCAGGAAGTGGACTCGTGAAATAACCATTAAGCAGGAAGTGGAATCTTGAAATAATCAATAAGCAGGAAGTGGACTCTTGAAATAATCACAAAGCAGGAAGTGGACTCTTGAAATAATCACAAAGCAGGAAGTGGACTCTTGAAATAATCAATAAGCAGGAAGTAGACTCTTGAAATAATCAATAAGCAGGAAGTGGACTCGTGAAATAACCATTAAGCAGGAAGTGGAATCTTGAAATAATCAATAAGCAGGAAGTGGACTCTTGAAATAATCACAAAGCAGGAAGTGGACTCTTGAAATAATCACAAAGCAGGAAGTGGACTCTTGAAATAATCAATAAGCAGGAAGTGGACTCTTGAAACAATCATTAAGCAGGAAGTGGACTCTTGAAATAATCAATAAGCAGGAAGTGGACTCTTAAAGCAGGAGGTGGAGCCTTGAAATGATCACAAAGCAGGAAGTAGACTCTTGAAATAATCAATAAGCAGGAAGTGAACTCTTGAAATAATCAATAAGCAGGAAGTGGACTCTTGAAATACTCATTAAGCAGTAAGTAGACTCTTGAAATAATCAATAAGCAGGAAGTGAACTCTTGAAATAATCAATAAGCAGGAAGTGGACTCTTGAAATAATCAATAAGCAGGAAGTGAACTCTTGAAATAATCAATAAGCAGGAAGTGGACTCTTGAAATAATCAATAAGCAGGAAGTGAACTCTTGAAATAATCAATAAGCAGGAAGTGAACTCTTGAAATAATCAATAAGCAGGAAGTGGACTCTTGAAATTATCATTAAGCAGGAAGTGAACTCTTGAAATAATCAATAAGCAGGAAGTGGACTCGTGAAATAACCATTAAGCAGGAAGTGGAATCTTGAAATAATCAATAAGCAGGAAGTGGACTCTTGAAATAATCATTAAGCAGGAAGTGGACTCTTAAAGCAGGAAGTGGAACCTTGAAATAATCACCAAGCAGGAAGTGGACTCTTGACATAATCAATAAGCAGGAAGTGGACTCTTAAAGCAGGAAGTGGAGCCTTGAAATAATCACCAAGCAGGAAGTGGACTCTTAAAGCAGGAAGTGGACTCTTAAAGCAGGAAGTGGACTCTTGACATAATCACAAAGCAGGAAGTGGACTCTTCTTCCTGCTATCACGTGTTAGCATAGCCGCTTTTTCGCGTGTGCACACGCACGCACGCACGCACGCACACACACACACACGCACACGCACACGCACACGCACACGCACACGCACACACACACTTACATAGTTTCCACCCTCAGCACTCATATTTCACCTGCAGCCACTAGGGCCTAATCTCCCTCCTGCTTAATTATGGGATCCATCTCATGGCGGCGTGGCGCCATTAGCCTTAACACGCCTGGGCCCCCGCACACGCCTGGTTGCACATGCCTGAGTGTTTTTGTGATCTCCTGGCTTTGGGAAGCAGAAAAAGCGTCTTTGCTGAAGTGAGAGCACCTCCTGAGTGGCAAAGTGAGCCAAAGATCTTCTGCCTGCGTGTGAAGAAAGCAGCTATCAGTGAATGGAGGAGGCATCACACTGCTGATCACATGTATTGATCCCATGCAGCCACAACTTTATTGGCTTTTTAACACCTGTCTGCACCTCCGTTACTATGGCAACAGTACAATACACTACACTTATATAGAAATACTCAGTCCTGGAAGGATTCTGCTCAATAACATGAAATCAACTTGTGATTTGATGAATTTGGTATCAATGTTTGAAGTACTCCTCGTAATCAAAAGCAGAACAAAACTGTAACAAAATACTGTTGATGTTTTGTTTCGTTTTATAGCACACAGACTTAAAAGTAACCTCTATTTTTATTATTTAAGAAGTATTCAAGAATGATTTAAACATTATTTAATTTGAGTATTATTTAAAAAATGTTCAAGAATTATTCAAACATTATGATGATTAAATAATTATTTATGAATTACTCAAACATGATTTAAGAATTATTTAAGAAGTTTTCAAGAATTATTCAAAGAGGATTTAAGAATTATGTATGAATTATTCAAAAATTATTCAAACATGATTAAATAATTATTCAAAAAATTTCAAGAATGATTCAATGATTTAAGAAATATGTATGAATTTTTCAAGAATTATTCAAAAATAATTAAAACATGATGAAATAATTATTCAAAAATGACAATAATTATTCAAAGATTATTTAAGAATTATTCAATAATTATGTACGAATTTTTCCAAAAAAATGCAAGAATTATTCAAGAATTATTCAAAAATTATTCAAAAATTATTCCAAAAAATTCATAGAATTATTCAAACAGGATTTAAGAATTATGTATGAATTATTCAAAAATTATTCAAACATGATTAAATAATTATTCAAAACATTTCAAGAATGATTCAATGATTTAAGAAATATGTATGAATTTTTCAAGAATTATTCAAGAATTATAAAAAAAAATTAAAAAATGATTTAAGAAATATGTATGAATTATTCAAGAATTATTCAAAAATAATTAAAACATGATGAAATAATTATTCAAAAATGACAATAATTATTCAAAGATTATTTAAGAATTATTCAATAATTATGTACGAATTTTTCAAAAAAATGCAATAATTATTCAAGAATTATTCAAAAATTATTCCAAAATTATTCCAAAAAATTCATAAATAATTTAAGAAATATGTATGAATTATTCAATAATTATTCAAAGAGGATATTTATGAATTATTCAAGAGTTATTTATGAATTATTCAAGAATTATTTAAAAATTATTCGAACATGATGAAACAATTATTCAAAAATTATTCAAAAATTATTTACAAAAATTCAAAGATAATTTAAGAAATATGTATGAATTATTCAGAATTATTCAAAGAGGATTTAGGAATTATTTATGAATTATTCAAGAATTATTTATGAATTATTCAAGAATTATTCAAAGATGATTTAAGAATTATTTATGAATTATTCAATAATTATTCAAACATGATTAAACAATTGTTCAAGAATTATTCAATAATTATTCAATAATTATTCAATAATTATTCAAATATAATTATCAATTATTTATCAATTATTTAAGAATTTTTCAAAGATAATTACATAATTAATTCAGAATGATTTTAAAATGTTACAAGAATGATTTAAGAATTATTCAAGAATTATTCAAGATTAATAAAAACATGATTGAATAATTATTTGAAAATCATTGGAGAATTATTGAATAAATATTGAAGAATTATTCAAGAATTTTCTCAGATTTTTTTAAAGAACTATACAAAAATTATGTTATTTTGAGAATTAATCAAGCATTATTAATTTACTCGTTTTATATAACACGGACTTTTAAAAAATCCTTTATTTTCATGTATTTGATCCCAACAGAAAAAAATAAATAATAAAAACATTTAAGAAATAAAGGCTACTTTTAGGTTGGTATGCTAAATGAAGACACTAGATGGCAGTAAAAGCCATTGTATATGACTGCACTGTTTCATTCATTATGACTAATAATAATACCCATCCATCCATTATCTGCCGCTTATTCCCTTCGGGGTCGCGGGGGTACTAATAATAATAATAATAATAAATGATAAGTATTGTCTGCTGTGTGGCAGACATTCTCCGTGTATGTTTTACAGTCTTCAGCATTTATTTATGTTCCAACACCTAAGAACATGTGGCAACTTTTGAGAGCCACCTGTTAGCGCCCACTTTTGTTGATAAATGAGAGACTATGGGAGATGATCATCACACTTCAACATCTCTAACATGCCTCTTTGCTCGGCCAGCGTTGCAAATGAAAATGTGTTCGTCATGCAATGAAATAAACATATACAGTAAATACATGTCAACTAGGAAGTACATGTTTGTATACTACATTACCCAGAAGGCTTAGCGCGGGGCGATAAATCAATTTAATTGTTTTTTTGTTCGTTTTTTGGCAGACGATACAAAATAATTCATGTTTTTTTTTTTGCCCTGAGGACCTTCCGCAGCTTCCGCAGCTCTTATTTCCTTAGCGGAGATTCCCACGCCCGTGGAAACACGGCTGAGGCTAACGCTAACGCTAACGAGACGTTTGTTCCAAAGAAAAGAAAAGTGTTGTCAGTCGCTAACACCTTTTTATTTGCCAGTAAGACTTGAGCAGGTGTGGTCACATGACCAGGACCTTCTGCGTTGCTTTGTAGCAGGCAACATCCTCTTCAGCGGGATGGATGAATGAGCGTTGCCGTGACAACAGCCGCAGCATCTTCAAAGCAACAATACCCCTCCCCCCCCCCCCCAGCTTTCAGGGGTCAAAGGTCAGCCCCTCATCCCAGAAAGACGATGAAGAGCCTGGACGATGATGATGATGATGATGGAGCGCGGAGACGAAGACGAGGAGTTGAGGTGATGTGGCTGAGGAAGAGGAGGCAGGTGGAGAAGAAGAGTCGTCATGGAGACGACCCGGCAAGTAAAAAGGTAAGAGGAGGAGGAGGAGGAGGAGTAGACTGAAAGTTCTGGAAGCGTCTCGGGAGATTTCCTTCTTGCAAAGGGGGAGTCATCTTTTATTAATGGGCGGAGCCTGAGAGAGGCGCATCAAAGCCTTTGATTCCCCCGAGAGCAGCGAGGCCCCGCCCACTTTGACAACACCAAAGGTGCATTGAGAGCGTGCAGGTGATGCAATGACATCATCTTCTCTTTCATCTTCTCATCAATCAGTGAGGCTCTTCTGCTTTATCCCCATCAGCAGAACATCGGCAG
Source organism: Entelurus aequoreus (assembly GCF_033978785.1). Taxonomy (NCBI): domain Eukaryota; kingdom Metazoa; phylum Chordata; class Actinopteri; order Syngnathiformes; family Syngnathidae; genus Entelurus; species Entelurus aequoreus. Next base: position 5,282,590 of record NC_084751.1, read on the forward strand.
AACAACAGCAGAACAACAGCAGAACAACAACAGAACCCCATTAGATCATCAGCAGAACATCAGCAGAACAACAACAGAACCCCATTAGATCATCAGCAGAACATCAGCAGAACAACAACAGAACCCCATTAGATCATCAGCAGAACATCAGCAGAACAACAGCAGAACAACAGCAGAACATCAACAGAACATCAGCAGAACCCCAATAGATAATCAGCAGAACATCAGCAGAACCTCAGCAGAACTTGTGCAGAACCCGAGTAGAACATCAACAGAACATCATCAGAAACTCAGCAGAACTTCTGCAGAACATCAACAGAACATCAGCAGAACCCAATCAGAACATCAACAGAACAACAGCAGGACATCAACAGAACATCAACAGAACATCAGCAGAACAACAGCAGGACAAAAACAGAACATCAACAGAACAACTGCAGAACCCCATTATATCATCAGCAGAACATCAACGGAACATCAACAGAACCTCAGCAGAACACCAACAGAAAATCAGCAGAACCCCATTAGATCATCAGCAGAACATCAACAGAACATCCGCAGAACCCCATGAGATCATCAGCAGAACATCAACAGACGCTGGTGTTACTACTAACTTCTCACCTTTCTGTCCGAGTCACCTGGCATGGTTCAGCTTTAGAACTGAAGAGGACACACCCCCCTCTCCCCAAAAAAGGGGGTCTCCCAACATGGCGGTCCAGGGGGGGTGATGTAATAAACAAGAGGCGTGGCTTCTGTTGTGTCCTCATGTGACCCGCTTGTGAAGGCTCCATCAGAACCAAAACGGAGACATCTGATTGGCTGATGGAGCGCACCCCCCCTCCCCCCCCCTCCCCTTCCCCCCCGGACCCTCAGCAATGTGACACATTAGTGATGACACGCACACCCGTATCATCTCACTCCACCTTGCATACCCTTCACACATCAGGCCCTCCGGGACACGTGTGTGTGTGTGTGTGTGTGTGTGTGTGTGTGTGTGTGTGTGTGTGTGTGTGTGTGTGTGTGTGTGTGTGTGTGTGTGTGTGTGTGTGTGTGTGTGTTCTTGTGTATCTAGGTGTGTGTGTGTGTGTGCGTGTGTGTGTGTGTGTGTGAGTGTGTGTGTGTGTGTGTGCGTGCGTGTGTGTAAGTTTTTGTGTGTGTGTGTGTGTGTGCGTGTGTGTGTGTGTGTTTTCTTGTATTTCTAAGTGTGTGTGTGTGTGTGTGCGTGTGTGTGTGTGTGTTCTTGTATTTCTAGGTGTGTGTGTGTGCGTGTGTGTGTGTGTGTTCTTGTATTTCTAGGTGTGTGTGTGTGTGTGTGTGTGTGTGTGTGTTCTTGTATTTCTAGGTGTGTGTGTGTGTGTGTGTGTGTGTTCTTGTATTTGTAGGTGTGTGTGTGTGTGTGTGTGGGTGTGTGTGTGTGTTCTTGTATTTGTAGGTGTGTGTGTGTGTGTGTGTGTGTGTTTGTGTGTGTGTGTGCGTGTGTTCTTGTATTTCTAGGTGTGTGTGTGTGTGTGTGTGTTTGTGTGTGTGTGTGTGTGTGTTCTTGTATTTCTAGGTGTGTGTGTGTGTGTGTGTGTGTGTGTGTGTGTGTGTGTGTGTTCTTGTATTTCTAGGTGTGTGTGTGTGTGTGTGTGTGTTCTTGTATTTCTAGGTGTGTGTGTGTGTGTGTGTGTGTGTGTGTGTGTTCTTGTATTTCTAGGTGTGTGTGTGTGTGTGTGTGTGTGTGTGTGTGTTCTTGTATTTGTAGGTGTGTGTGTGTGTGTGTGTGTGTTCTTGTATTTATATGTGTGTGTTTGTGTGTTCTTGTATTTCTAGGTGTGTGTGTGTGTGTGTGTGTGTGTGTTCTTGTATTTGTAGGTGTGTGTGTGTGTGTGTGTGTGTGTGTGTGTGTGTTCTTGTATTTCTAGGTGTGTGTGTGTGTGTGTGTGTGTGTGTGTGTGTGTGTGTGTTTGTGTGTGTGTGTGTGTTTGTGTGTGTGTGTGTGTGTTCTTGTATTTGTAGGTGTGTGTGTGTGTGTGTGTGTTCTTGTATTTCTAGGTGTGTGTGTGTGTGTTCTTGTATTTCTAGGTGTGTGTGTGTGTGTGTGTGTGTGTTCTTGTATTTGTAGGTGTGTGTGTGTGTGTGTGTGTGTGTGTGTGTGTGTGTGTGTGTGTGTGTTCTTGTATTTCTAGGTGTGTGTGTGTGTGTTCTTGTATTTGTAGGTGTGTGTGTGTGTGTGTGTGTGTGTTCTTGTATTTCTAGGTGTGTGTGTGTGTGTGTGTGTGTGTGTGTGTGTGTGTGTGTGTGTGTGTGTGTGTGTGTGTGTGTGTGTGTGTGTGTGTGTGTGTGTGTGTGTGTGTGTGTTGGTGTTCAAGTCCTCCATCCACAGTCAGCAGCGAAACTTCCCTAATGATCTCTGATGATGTCATCATTGACCCCTGACCTTCCAGTGACCCCAGAAGCCCCTCCCTCACAAAGGTGTCCTTGACTCGGTGAGAAGGTGTGCGTGAGGACTAATGTGTGATGACATCATCACTCTAACTGGGATGGAGATGATTTTTTCATGTCAGCCATGGATTATTCAGGAAGGATTAAAAAATGATTGTAAAGTTATGTGGGAATTATTGAAGAAGTAGTCAAGAACTATTCAAGACTTTTCTAAGAATTATTTTTTAATTACTTAAGAATTGTTCAAACATTATTTAAGAATGATTATATATGGTTTTCTTTATTATTATATTGTTTTTAAATTATTCAAACATTATTTAAGAAAAAAAATAATCTTTTTTTATTTTATTATTATTTATATTTTTAAATTATTCAAACATTATTTAAGAATTATTATATATGGTTTTCTTTATTATTATATTGTTTTTAAATTATTCAAACATTATTTAAGAAAAAAAAAATCATTTTTTTTATTTTATTATTATTTATATTTTTAAATTATTCAAACGTTATTTAGGAATTATTATATATATTTTTCTTTATTATTATATTGTTTTGAAATTATTCAAACATTATTTAAGAAAGAAAAAATCTTTTTTTAATTTTATTATTATTTATATTTTTAAATTATTCAAACATTATTTAAGAATTATTATATATGTTTTTCTTTATTATTATATTGTTTTTAAATTATTCAAACATTATTTAAGGAAAAAAAAATCATTTTTTGATTTTATTATTATTTATATTTTCAAATTATTAAAATATTACTTAAGAATTATTTTTTACATTATCTAAAAAAATCATCAATAATTATTAGAGATGTCCGATAATATTGGCCTGCCGATATTATCGGCCGATAAATGCATTAAAATGTAATATCAGAAATTATTTTGCCTTTGCGTGCCGGCCCAGTCACATAATATCTACGGCTTTTCACACACACAAGTGAATGCGAGGCATACTTGGTCAACAGCTGAGGGTGGACGTATAAACAACTTTAACACTGTTACAAATACGCGCCACACTGTGAAGCCACACCAAACAAGAATGACAAACACATTTCGGGAGAACACCAGCAACGTAACACAACATAAACACAACAGAACAAATACCCAGAACCCCTTGCAGCACTAACTCTTCCGGGACGCTACAATATACACCCCCGCTACTCCCTGTCCTCTTCCTTAGTGGTTCTCTTTGTAGGTTACAAACTACAAAACTCAATTGAAGTTATTTTTAAAGGGGAACTGCACTTTTTGGGAATTTTTCCTATCGTTCACAAGCATAGAAGACAAAAGTTTCAGATTTTTTATTATCGGTATCGGGTTTTTTATTTATATATTATTTTTGTTATTTTTTATTTTTTATTAAATCAACATAAAAAACAGAAGATACACTTACAATTAGTGCACCAACCCAAAAAACCTCCCTCCCCCATTTACACTCATTCACATTATTATTATTATGTTATTAATATTCTGGTAGGTTCCTACATTATATATCAATATATATCAATACAGTCTGCAAGGGATACAGTCCGTAAGCACACATGATTGTGCGTGCTGCTGCTCCACTAATAGTACTAACCTTTAACAGTTCATTTTACTCATTTTCATTAAATACTAGTTTCTATGTAACTGTTTTTATATTGTTGTACTTTCTTTTTTATTTAAGAAAATGTTTTTAATTTATTTATCTTATTTTATTTTATTAATTTTTTTAAAAAGTACCTTATCTTCACCATACCTGGTTGTCTAAATTAGGCATAATAATGTGTTAATTCCACGACTGTATATATCGGTTGATATCGGTATCGGTAATTAAAGAGTTGGACAATATCGGAATATCGGATATCAGCAAAAAGCCATTATCGGACATCCGTAATAATTATCTAACAATTATTCAAGAATGATTTAAAACGTACGTGAGAATTTTTCAAGAACTATTCAAGACTTTTTTATTTTATTTATTTTTTTATTTATTATTTCAACAGTTATCTAAGATTTATTAAAGAATTATTCAAAACCTTTCTAATATTTTTTAAAATTATATAAGAATTATTCAAGCAATATTTAAATATTGCTTGAATAATTCTTATATAATTAAAAAATATATTAGAAAGGTTTTGAATAATTCTTAAATAATTCTTAAATAATTCTTGAATCAGATCAGGATTATTATTAAATCATTTAAAAAATATATTCTTAAAAATTTAATAATTATTGAATATTTCTTATACAATTATTGGACATTTGTTGAACAATTCTTGATTTTTTTTAAATAATTCTTTGAAACCTTTAAAAAAAAATTAATACATCTTAAACAATTGTTAAATAATTCTTGAATAATTCATAAAAAATGTTTGAATAATTCTTCAACAATTTTTAGATCATTGTTAAATAATTCTTAAATATTTCTCAAATAATCTTTGAATAACCTAAATAATTCTTAAATATTTGTTGAACAATTCATAAATATTTTTCTTAAATAATTCCTGAATAATTATTTAATACCTTTTAATTTTTTTAATGAATCTTAAACAATTCTTAGAAAATTCTTGAATAATTCTTGAATAATTCTAACATACATTTTGAATAATTCTTGAATAATTCTTAGATATTTATTAAATATTTCTTGAATAATGTGAAAATAATCCTTAAATATTGCTTGAATAATTCTTATATAATTAAAAAATATATTAGAAAGGTTTTGAATAATTCTTAAATAATTCTTAAATAATTCTTGAATCAGATCAGGATTATTATTAAATTATTTAAAAAATATATTCTTAAAAATTGAATAATTATTGAATATTTCTTATACAATTATTGAACATTTGTTGAACAATTCTTGATTTTTTTAAAAATAATTCTTTAAAACCTTTTTAAAAAATTAATACATCTTAAACAATTGTTAAATAATTCTTGAATAATCCTTAACTAATTCTTGTGTAATTCTTAAATAATGCTTGAATAATTCTTAAATTATTAAAAATAATAATTCTTGGAAAAGTCTTGAATAGTTCTTCAATACTTCTTAAATAATTCTAACATACATTTTGAATAATTCTTGAATAATTCTTGAATAATTCTTAGATATTTATTAAATATTTATTAAATACTTCTTGAATAATGTGAAAATAATTCTTAAACAATGCTTTAATTCTTAAATTAAAAAATAAAAACATATTAGAACGGTTTTGAATAATGATTTAATAAATCTTAGATAACTCTTGAAATAATAATTTAAAAAAAATATAATGATTTTTAGAAAAGTCTTGAATACTTCTTAAATAATTCTAACATACATTTTGAATAATTCTTGAATAATTCTTAGATATTTATTAAATATTTCTTGAATAATGTGAAAATAATCCTTAAATATTGCTTGAATAATTCTTATATCATTAAAAAATATATTAGAAAGGTTTTGAATAATTCTTAAATAATTCTTAAATAATTCTTGAATCAGATCAGGATTATTATTAAATTATTTAAAAAATATATTCTTAAAAATTGAATAATTATTGAATATTTCTTATACAATTATTGAACATTTGTTGAACAATTCTTGATTTTTTTTAAATAATTCTTTAAAACCTTTAAAAAAAATTAATACATCTTAAATAATTGTTAAATAATTCTTGAATAATTCATAAAAAATGTTTGAATAATTCTTCAACAATTCTTAGATCATTGTTAAATAATTCTTAAATATTTCTCAAATAATCTTTGAATAACCTAAATAATTCTTAAATATTTGTTGAACAATTTTTTAAATATTTTTCTTAAATAATCCCTGAATATTTATTTAATACCTTTTAATTTTTTTAATGCATCTTAAACAATTCTTAGAAAATTCTTGAATAATTCTTCAATAATTCTTGGATCATTTTTAAATAATTTTTGAACAATCTCAAACAATTTCTTAAATATTAGTTGAATTTGCCCGATGCTGACCACCTGGCTAAAAGCCCGGGCTGGCACGTTGTCATGGCGACCCATCCGGGTCACATGACATCTCTTTGATGACAACACACACTCACAGGAGTCAGAGGCGTGTGTGTGTGTGTGTGTGTGTGTGTGTGTGTGTGTGTGTGTGTGTGTGTGTGTGTGTGTGTGTGTGTGTGTGTGTGTGTGTGTGTGTGTGTGTGTGTGTGTGTGTGTGTGTGTGGCAAGAAGTCATTAGCCTCGGTGTAATGGTCATCAAGGCTCAAACTGACACACACACACACACACACACACACACACACACACACACACTCTCAGAGGCGAGAATTCCATTGGTGTCCCGCGGGTGATTCTTTTCTCTTGTGGTGCTGCAGGCGAGCAAGTGTTCATCTTCATCAATGAAAACATCACACACACACACACACACACACACACACACACACACACACACACACACACACACACACACACACACACACACACACACACACACACACACACACACACACACACATTTGGATGTCATAGAGGTGGATGAAAAAGAAGAGCATCATCATCATCATCAAACTGGCCATCATGGCGTCCATCTTGATGTTGCCGACAGGAAGTTATCAGGGTTTCATTGCATCATCATTACTTCCTGTCAGAGCGTGCACGTGCACTGACATGAGCGTGCACGTGCACTGTCCTCAGGTGGGCGCCTGCAAACGTGCACGAGTAAAACTACTGGTGCAGAACCTAGCTGGCTAACTAGCTCATTAGCTAAGCTAGCTGGCTAACTAGCTCATTAGCTAAGCTAGCTGGCTAACTAGCTCATTAGCTAAGCTAGCTGGCTAACTAGCTCATTAGCTAAGGAGGCACTCACTGCGCCCGCGGCAATAACACAATCTAATGATTTATGCAACATGTTATATATACTGTATATGATCTATATGTTGTTATATATACTGTATATGATCTATATGTTGTTATATATACTGTATATGATCTATATGTTGTTATATATACTGTATATGATCTACATGTTGTTATATATACTGTATATGATCTATATGTTGTTATATATACTGTATATGATCTATATGTTGTTATATATACTGTATATGATCTACATGTTGTTATATATACTGTATATGTTTACATGATCTACATGTTGTTATATATACTGTATATGATCTACATGTTGTTATATATACTGTATATGATCTACATGTTGTTATATATACTGTATATGATCTATATGTTGTTATATATACTGTATATGATCTATATGTTGTTATATATACTGTATATGATCTATATGTTGTTATATATACTGTATATGTTTACATGATCTA